>NW_008751889.1:234281-238937 GCF_000715545.1 Opisthorchis viverrini | reverse complement strand
ATATTATATTAGATCATATTACACATCATCGCACACATCGTGTCACATCATTATTCTAAATGCATATCATATTTATTATAGTGATTTTGTGTATTGTGCACAAATCGTTCCATATTGTTACTTTGTAATATTAGATCATATTACACATCATCGCACACATCGTGTCACATCATTATTCTAAATGCATATCATATTTATTATAGTGATTATATATTGTGTATTGCCCTTTATATTGCACTTTTTGAATATATCATGTAATATGTATAATAATACTAATATATTGATAATAGTATCTAGATAGTAAGGCTTATCACTTGTACGTAAAGATTCTGCCAGATTATTCTTTGAAAAGTAGTTCCGGAATTCTCGGTTCAGGATCACCGAAACTTCGGTAGGTTTGTTTCTTATCATCTGCCCAAGAACATCTATGGGACTGGGTGTTCTAATTGGCTCTGACAAGTAGCGCATCATTCATACCGATAAGATGTTTCTCCCGACTGTTTCAGCTCTCTATTTGGGCGGTGGTCACAAATTATGACATTCATCGGGGAACTTGTGGGGTGAACCTAATCACATTTGCCCGAACTCCCTACTGTACCGATCACGTGTTTCGTGCTACATTAGATCAAACTTGGATACCGTTACATTCATATTTATCACCCTGCTTCAAGGTTTTTTTTTCAAATTTGACTTGAAGCAGTCCTCAGCTTTTTGACAGCGTTTGATTTACAGCTGTGTCTAGGCTTCCAGGGTCAAATCCTACCACACACAAGAAGGTGATCGCCTAACGAATGATTTGCCTGATTCTTTTTAAAGGTAGCGCACTGGTACTAATTAGATGAGGTAACTAGTGGCAGCCGTAGTATGATGTATGGAATGCGAGATCTTTGAGTTTTTGGGCGCTTCATGTTTTGTGAAATTTGTCGGACGGGGAGATATATTATCTTTCCCTTCATTCTGTGGATTTCTCACCGTAGGTAAGAAAATATCGCGTTAACATCTTTCTGAGTAGCAATATTGTTGACTGGCTTTCTTTCGGTTTTAGAAGCTTACAACAAATGAAAAACTGTCACGAGGCTTTTAAGCATCCATGATACTTTATGACTGGGAAGTTCTGACAGGTAGGCCAGTCGATCGCCACAGTCAGGACAGTTGCTGAGTCGTCATGATTCCAGCCGTCGGAAGAACCAACACACCGCTCAACCATGAAGAGATGCGCATGCTCAGACGTAATAATTCAGTTGTGTTCGTTGTTCGCTGGTAGCCTTCAATGTCAGATGCACGAAGTTCAGACTCCGACACGGCGAAGGATACTGATGACCTCCGATAAGTGCGAGACTCAAGTCCAGTGCTCCCTCTCACTCTGGGTGTGGAATTACATATAAAAAATTCGCTCCCGGCCAGGGGAAGAACAGTTCAAAAGAGAGTGATATGAACGCGAAGAGAGTATTTCCTCTATACGAGAGAAAGCAATCCAAGAAGGACTGTAATTATTCCAATCGAAATGTCTGTCCCATAGGAGAAAATTGGTGGTTGATCGGATGGCGGTTGATCTGTTCGTCGAGCTTGGCAATTGGCTTGCAAGCTCGGTGAACAGATCAACTGCCATCCGGTCAACCACCAGTAAACACACCTCAGCTACCTATATTTCGACAAATTGGCGATAGGAGACTACTTCTGGTTCTACTAATTTACTCTCATGAAAAAGACAAAAATATAATGGGAACGTCCTAAGCCATTAATCCGGATTCGTCAGGGAATTATCATTCAAACTGTGGACATACGAACTGTTCACGTCAGTGAATTATTTCAATGAAATGAAGCCAACACAGCCAGCAATCTAGCTAGAATACTCTACGGTTTCAATATCTATCAAAGATTAGAAAAGGCTATGTGATAAGATGAAAAACAACACGCTGTCTCGACTACTTCGATTTCCCCTTATGCTGATTTTGGTTTTACATAAGAATATGTCTGTGTGCGAGATTCAACTTTAGCCGGCGGAGACCAAAGTGGAACTGGAGGGCGAAGGTTGACTACCATTTTTATGGCATTATTATGTTGTGCTTATGTGGGGTATGAATACTAAGGTATTAAGCGGAGCAATTCATTCGGGTGAAGTGGAAAACTTTATCCCAATCTGAAGTAAACTGTTTGAAAAACATGGACAACGTGAGAACCTGTTCCAATTAACCTCACTCCCATAAGATAACTCTTCCACGATGGCTTCTTCCGAAGGCGTCTGCTTCACATATGAACCAGAATTTGAACCAGACTGCACACTAATCCGGCTTTCACCGAGGAATCATCTGAATCTCAGCTGAATCACTCATTTATGGTGTCCTTCCACAGGATAGTTGAAGAGTTTTCAGCAAGCGGTGGATTTATTGTTGGGCAACGTTTCTCTTTTGACAGAAAAGCTTCGTCAGGCCAAGCGAGTAGGTGAGTAGGTTTGTTGGGTCTCAAGGCAGTCAGGGAACTAGTCCACGGGATGTCTTATGACTAGCCGACTTGATCAGTGCTGAGTGTTCAGTCTGATGTTCCTGTTTGTTGGTTAGTGGGGATGACTAACATTTACGATAGACTGGTTAGGGGGGAGGAGTTGCCTTCATGTTGAACCCGGATTTCTCGTCCTTGCTTTCCCGGTCTAGGACATCTTAATGGAACAGTCCTCTTAGGGTCGTCGAAAGGTGCCGGGACAGTTGGTTTGGTGATAGGGGCTGGGGGTGGTTAATTGGATCTTACTCTACTTGAATTTTGTACTTTTATATCCAGACCATTTCGCTGATAACTGCACACCGTCTCGTGTCACCTCGGCTGATTTAAGACAGCTCTCTACACGCTTGCAAGTTCTACGACCTCTATTGTATTTACGCTGGGATGCTTCGCGATTTCCACCACCTTAACTACTAGTCAATGTAGTGTGAATCTTAAATTCCGTCTCCAGTTGTTCACATTTTCCAAACCTAGCTGTGCTTAGTGTCTAGTTAATGTCCTGCCATTGCAGAATATTCGACTGTCGCCTTATACTCATATATGTTTCTCGGTGGTCTATCAATGGACCGCTTGTGTTCACCGATTCTAGTGTGCAATCCCCTGGCTGTCTGACCTATATAAACCTTCGTACAGTCGTTACATTTTATTTTTTGTACACAATTCCTAGTCCTATCAACCGGAAGGCGATGCTTCAAATGCACCAACACCAAGCGTAAAGTCTTGCCCTTCTGGAATGCTACTCTAATGTAAGCCATAGTCAGTACCCTTCTAATGTCTTCAGATGTCCTTGTTTTGTATGGAATGACCGCTGTTCCGATCCACCCCTTGTTGGGCCTTGGTGCTGGCACCAATACCCGTCTTAGTTGCCGCTTAATTAAACCCACTGGGTATCCGCTACCTCGAAGTCGCATTTTTACCTCTTCTTCGGTTGACCGCTTCTGTACACAGTGCTCTCACTCTCTGGAACATCGTTGAAACTGTACTAGCATATACCGCTTTTGGATGTGCTGAGGAGTAGTTTAAGACCGCACCGCTGTCTGTTGATTTCCGGTAAACAGTGGTTTTTAATTTCCCACCACTCTTGTGTGTCATGTACCTGATGTGGACTCTAGCTCCATGTTAATAAAGGCACCGATTATTTACAAAACCTCTCCGAAACAATGACTACCCAATCGGTCCCAAACATTTTCCAGTTTTCAGCAAGCTTGTGGCAATCAGAATGTTTCGTCGGTACATGGTATTCACCAAAACATAATTCTAGAGAAAGCAACGTGCACGGAAGGTATGTAATAGATGTAACATTGCAGTCGACGGGTGTTCAGACTCCTCAAGCTAAGCCACGATGTGTAGAAGCCAGTAGGCATTTCTTGGCAAGTTGGTCATCCTCAGAGGTTGCTTGGTTTCACTTATCAACGCTGCAGTAGTTCTATCCATCAGGAGAGACTGAAAAGTGTGGATGGACCCTCAAAAGACAAATTTTGTCGCTGAATTTTATGGCTCTTTCACCGCAGCACTTCTACCTGTTTTCTGTTCACGTTGAAAACGTTCATTCAGTACTGCTCGTAAAGCTTGGCTTTGTAAAACACGATATGACTGGCAATATGTTCATCAACAGAATAAAAGATTGACGTCGACATTTGATGTTAAACCAGGTATCGTGGTGCTGACGATTAGGTTACCGTTTCTCGTGCGACGGTTGACTCACCACAAGCTTCGGAGTTTTCATCTATCAACGCCTGTCCTCCTCATCACCAATCTACCTCCGGTAGCATGTCTGACTCCTGGTGAATCAATTTTGTCGTACATGTTGTACATAGTGTTCTGGTTGAATAAAAACCTATTGATCGATAAATTTCTCCTCAAGCGTACTACGAAATCATAAACTATTTCATCTTCGCTGGGTGGGCTCATCTATGGCAATCGTGATGAGTCACAAAACAGTTTGAGATGCACCGGATTGGGTGTGTCGATCAGAAGACAGTTTCTAAGCCCCGCGGGGTGATACGCTAGTTTCGTGCAAGTTACAGGGACCTCCCAAAGCAACTCTCCAAAGAGAAGTCACTTCCTGGAGGGTTGAAAAAGTGGTCAGAGTGAACCCGGAGTTTGTTCGAATCACCGAAAAGCTGGATCGTTCCTAAAAGAGGTTATACACTCCTTCCT
>NW_008751889.1:230002-234258 GCF_000715545.1 Opisthorchis viverrini | reverse complement strand
GGGAACGGAACTATGTTTCCATACATAACAGCTTGGATTTAACAGCAGTTCTTCGATAGATCTATTATCATGCATTTCTCAAAGCGTTCATCCAAATCGTACAACTTTCGGTGGATATCCAGAATTTCCAGAAAAACCGTTGACTAACTGTATGTGAGCGCTACTCAAGTAGGCAACCTTAAATCATGGTTGGGCAGAATTTTTCACAAGAAGAATTAATAACAGCGGACAACCGCTGTTGAGGATTCATACAAATTTGTCCACAAACTCACGTGAAACAAAACCCATCTGTGACCGGCGGAAGCAACTTACTGTCGACACTATACATTCTTATCAAAGATTCTGAACAGAGAGCTTCAGCCAGATTCCTCTACTCACCATTATTTAGATGACATTTTTGTCGTTATTGAGGGGCGGAAAAGCAGTTGATTTTACAACTGCTTGAATCACTTGAATCGGCAGATCAATTATATGGTGGAGATAGAGTCAATTTCGGATATAGTACACTTTCTGGACTGCGTGGCACCTCGAGTTAGTGGGTAACTAAAGTCTGCAGTATACCAAAACCGCCTGAGCGACTTTGAACTACGCGTTGGCTCATCCCGAGTCGATATTCACCAGTACTGTGGGTCATGTACACATGAATTTGATCGAACAGCTGCTTGAAGTGAATTGAAGAAGAGACTCGAAGCACAAGACATCCACCTAGTTTGATCAGACGCCAATCACGAGTGGCGGAACCCAACAGGAAATAGGTTGGGACACCTGAAATCATTTGAAGGATCCTTAACACGGTTAACATGAGCGTAGCATTCGAGAGCACTTACAATTCCACACAGACCAACAAAATGTACGCGCCCTAAATCAGAACATTAAGGATTCAACCCCGACCAAGATGATTTCAGATCCTTCAGACCCTTCGACTTAGCCACCGACACTAAGCGACTGAACCCTTTAACTGGAGTTCAGCACTGATCTCGTTGGGTCTCTGTCTGACTTAGAAACTCGACCAAACTAGTTAGTCACTCACTTGGCCTGAAGGAGGTCTTGTGTCAAATGTGAAATGCTATCCAGCTGCAAAACCCACCGACTGTTTACCGAATCCTTCTGAACCGATTATTTGTTTTTACGACACAGCTGATGAAACAGCGAGATGTTAATACTGCTCCCTGATACTTTACTCATCAAGTTAAAGCGACGTTGTCTATCAGTAGGATATCCCAGGGAACAGACGGGTGGATGAATCATCCGTTCGCATTGAGGATGTCACGTGATTCATCGCTGTCAAATTTGGACATGGAATTGAGTTAACCGGAGTTTGCTGAACAACGAACTGATCAGTGTTGTACCCAATCTCTCCTAATATGTTTCAAGGGCACAGCGTGATGATGGGAGGAACGAAAGCTCTGATAAAGCGGAGTCTGACGCCACTGGATATGGCGAACTCAGGAGAGCGTTTTCAACAAGCACGTAAGCGCCTATGGGAGGAAGGGGGACCTACAGTCACCAGACTCACTTAATTTTTCCTGCTGTATTTTACCTATGCGCTCTTCTTATCTTTCTGCAAGAAACCCACATTAATGCTCCAGGCCTTTTGGCGTTTTTAACCTACAGCGATGTCACAGGTGAGTGCTTGCTCAGAGCTAGCTGAACGACGGCTAACACCAGCTAACATACTTTCGTGCCTAGGACACGTAGTGCGGGCCAACAGATGTGGCGCTATGAATACGTTGTGGATGAAGTCATATCCACTCGATTTGACATATTGATGGCATGCTGATGGCTTTGCAACCACCCCAACCGGTTTACAGTGAATACAAAAAATTCAGCTGGATGTGCACGTCCCACAGAGCGAACCGTATGTTGTATTACACACTATGTCCGCTCGACATGACCGGTCAGTTCAAAGAGGGATGCTAGTCCACTATCCAATCGTGTCATTACGCTGCCTACCTTAATAGTATCATCACAGACTTTCAGTCGTGGACCAGTTGATCACTTTGATGTTGCTCTAAATACCGCATCTTGTGTGGTGCGCCGCGACTGATGCTCAACTTGCCAGCCATTGGAGGGAATACCAGGAGTGTACCTGGCCGGCGCTACGTAGATGGGCAGGAGACCACGCAGAACACATTGTAAAAACAAAATAGCGTGACCACCAATAGTACATATTTGAAAAGGTCATTCGTTGTTGTGGGGCGGCTGACAGAGAGGAACGCAGTCACACTGAGTGAACTTAGCCGACAAGGGACAATGGAAGCAAGGCCACGTGGCACCACCTCACCGCAGTCCCGTTATGGGCCACCGAGGAAGGGCATTGTTGTACCGAAATGACATACTTGACCCACAAATTTCAGCACACGCAAAGTGGTGGAAATTTTCAGAGTGCGTCAATGACTTATTGGCAGAGTAGCAGTCGTCACAGAAGAGTCGCTCCAAAAAAACGCGTAAAACTTGCGATGCCAGAGAGCTCACTGTCTGACGACGTTCCGCAGGGTTTGTCAACGATAAACCCATACAAATAAACAAATCCACAGGGTTCTCGCCGACTCAGGATCCGATACAGGAGTCAGCCAAGCAGGATATTTCAAATGGTATTTAGTTTTCCCTATCAAATCGTGCGACAAACCAGGCGCATCTTGTACCGCCAACCGTTACACATCAAAGTTGATTTCAATGAATATTTTGGTGTGGCATAGTTTTCCTTTTTTCACAGACGCCTCACCCGCTTGTCGTTCCATGCATACCAAGGGTGGATATCAGCATTTCTAAAGTGCAACCGACCTCAACATCAAACATCAGAAGAAAGTACCAAAATTCTCGGCATACCGTGGGTTTCGTCAGATGCAAGGGTGCTTTTTGATACGATGTTTCTGTCATGGCGCCCAACGGTTAGCAAGGGAGTGGTCGGTAAAAGGCGTCCAAGCATTGAAGGCACTGGGGTGATCAACTATTTCGTTTTGTATATTGCTCTGAGGGAACGGGAAAGGGAGCAGCTACGCATTGAAGGCAATAGCTCTGATCCACGGACGCCACTGAGTGCGTGACTGAGCCAGTGTCGTTGACCTTTGGTGAGTTGGGTCACAGATTTCACTCGTTAGCGTTTTCATACTTCGTCATAGGTTGTAGATCATTTCCACTCCACACAGGGTTGGACAAAAAGAGATCTATGGACAGAGGATCCTCTGAAATGCGAAGCGCGTGTCACAACCAGCGCAAATTCGCACGCATTCATTGATGATGACGCGGTTAGTCAAAAGAGTGAGTTCTTGTGCAACTGATCCGACCATGGTCTCATTTTTTTAGACTACTGCGTGAGAGTTTCAGATTGGTGCTAGAGTTTTCCGGCTGTTTCATATGGTGAAATTCGTTACCATGCCTATCCAGACCGATAAACAGCTCAGAGGAAGGGTAATTCCACCGGATGTGTGAAGCCTCCTTCTGAGGAGTGCTCACTCGAGGAACAATGTGACCACGTGATGTGCTTTCCATTACTGAAGAATGAGTGGCGCTATGTGCTCTGTAAGTGTGATCAGCCACTCATCGCCTAACGCTTCAACTACTGGCCGGAAGATCGTGGATTCGAAACACGCTGATTTTTGTGAAATGCGTACTGATGATAATTCCAGACAAGGATGAAACAGCTGTACAGTGTTTCCACTTCGGCATCAACTACTGGCCGGAAGGTCGTGGATTCGAAACACGCTGATTTTTGTGAAATGCGTACTGATGATAATTCCAGACAAGGATGAAACAGCTGTACAGTGTTTCTTGGCACTTCGGCACAGATGGGCTTCACTTACGGCCTGGGACCTCTATTAAAAACTCAGATAAGTTGATTCATGTCGCGTCTCATGAATTTTTCCGAAAACAAGCAATAGGTGTGAAACCTGGCCCCTTGTTCCAGCAATCACAAAAAGTAATTTGACGAGGGTACGCTTTCAATTGTTTCATGATGGTACCCAACCACCAACTAATCGTACGTTCAAAATGACAAGTACGGTACACTAATGATAGTTCTCCTTTCACGACTAATCTCTTGTTCGATATCCTGTTCAAATTTGACTGAGTTTTTCGACAATTCCTGTCTTTTGCAGAGGAATAGTCTCTCCATTTGTAATCCAGCCTGTCTCACCGGATCTGGCCAAGGGGCATTAGTATTGTCTCATTTCTCATCCAGATAGAACTGCCTTCTATTTATTTCACGTCTCTGTATATATGCCATGTATATATATATATATATATATATATATATA
>NW_008751889.1:193290-229961 GCF_000715545.1 Opisthorchis viverrini | reverse complement strand
ACACTCATTTGCAAACTAATTTTTTTCGAGAAACTCACCTGGAATCCAGCTGAACCCCTCTTTTGTGATGTTTACAGGCAATTGAATGTGATGCAACAGTCGCTACGATACTCGAGGTACATGTATATATATATATATATATGTATATATATATACGCAAAAAACCGCTGGTTTTGGTCCGCTTGTCTTGTCTGCGACAAAACTACACAGGTCTCTTAGAGCGTGAACAGTTTTTTCGGCTTTCTTATACCACCGTAATTTAAGTTCCATTTTATGTAAAAGCACTTGGTGGTGTAGCGTTTCTTGTTCTCCTTTAAGCCGAATGCAATAGTTGGATGGAGTTGGATGAAGTCGAACCGCTTCGTCATTTTTTACTCAAGGACTTTTCCCTTAGATTGTGATAGAACAATGGAATCATAACATCTTGAATCGACTACTAAACTTATGTTGGTCGCTGCTCACTTTGATAAAATATTTGATCAAGACCCTCGCTCGGGACTTTGATTGTAAATTCCGCACGTACTAGTACATAGTGTGAGACTTATGACTACTGTAAATTACGGTGCTGTCTAGGTAGACAGTGTTTTTCGACGAATTCAGTTCTGTGCTTCTGAGGATCATTCTTCGAATACAGGATCTCTGTAACACATCTGATCATTGGAATGTATATTTTTCTAAACAGTGAATGAAATCGACCGTGTCACTTATTGTATGTGTTTACCAGACGTTATTCGGTTTTAAGGTTAGCTCCAATGGACCCACAATATATTCCCATTGCTTTTTTCTTTTACCGGAGAACACTGTGGGTCTACTCGGCCTGGCAGCTGACAGCTGAGCCATATCGTGGCAACGCACCAACCAGACGGGACAACAAAGCCATATTTATTTATCTTCGTAGCTGTGGTAAAAACTAGACTCGAAAATCCAGAAAACCTCCTCCTAGCCCCACCAATAACCCGAGTTTATGGGCCTTGATTACGCCAAATAAACGTCCGCCATTTCGACCAATCCCCTTTTCAAGTTTTCAGTCCTCAAGCTGTCCTGCACGATAATTGGTCTTCGAAAATTCCCGAGGATATTAGATTTGCGTTGCAAATATTCCACGGCAAATGTTTGAATAATGTGTGGATGATGTCGTTCGTGCCAGGTGACCAACTATGGTGTCCGGATTCGCCAGAAGTAGAACAAATTTCACAAAGTTATTGGATACGAATAAACACAGCGTTGCAACACTACTCATTTAATTATTCGGATGCTGGCCTCTTACAATGAACGACTGGGCATTTTTCCGGAAAGTACTTAGACGAGTTTCATCTGACCTATACTCAAATGGTGCCACACGAGAACACAGGGTCTTGGGACCAATGACAAAGTTTTCAGTTACGCACCACACCGATTGATCCTATCAGTTTAGGTTTCAGTTGGAAGAAACGGTTACGCGGAGCAATCAATTATCCTCAGGCTTTTTCCTAATGGAATGATTTTTTCTCTGCACAAAATTGTTCGATTTCAGTTCACTCTGGACCATTTGGTGTGGTTCACTGCGCTCTTGGCCGATATATTGTTAGAATGTCTGGTACATCACCATTACCTGTGGTGATCTGACACTTTGCTTTCTTACGACATACGAATAGGAGATTCTGTTTAATCCCAACAGTCGGCTTTTTTAACGAGGGTTTCTTGATACAATTTCCACCACTCGGCAAAACGACATCGCGTAAGCTCATTCTGGTTGCGTTTGTTGGGTAGAACGTTGTCACAGGTACGTGACAAAAAATGGCGCAAAAGATCCATTCGCGAATAATTCAAATTGTATTATTTCATTCCTGTTTCCTCCGGTTTGTTTGAATAAACAAATCATACGCTGGGGCACTTGGCGCCGATTGTCGGGCCGGAAAACATCCGTTTGCGTGCATAGACGGGATTGTTTGGGTCGATCTACAGGGGAAGCTTTATAGTTAAATATGGCATCAGATTCACGCCGTTACAGGCGGTACAATCCGATATTTGAAAAATCTGATTAGGCAGTTCGGTTTGGACAATCTATATGCTCCGGAAAAAGGCAAATAGTTTGGTTTTTCTTTCCACAATCCCGGTTCGCACATGGACGCATATTGTGAACCAAGAGGGACAGAAACAGTAATTCGAGAAATACTTTCATTTGCAAATTAGTCTGATTTTCACGAGAAACTCACTTGAATCTATCGTTTATGATATTCTACAACTGAATATGCTGCACACAGGCCGCCTCATAATTCAGTTAGCACAATATTCGAGATATCACAGTATATTTTCATAAGGGAATCTACTCACAAGGTTACTGAAAACTCTTCGACAGCCCACGACCGGTTTCGCCCTTCTTGGGGCTCATCGAGTAGGCGCAGTCCCCGAGTTTCCGTCAACCTTATGTTCCAAAACCAGCTTGATTCGCAAATGAGTGTATTTCTCAAAAACAGTCAAATTTGGTTTCAAGTAGAACATAAGGTTGACGGAAACTCGGGGACTGCGCCTACCTGGTGAGCCCCAAGACGGGCGAAACCGGTCGTGGATCGTCTAAGAGTTTTCAGCCACCTTGTGAGTAGTTTCCTTTATGAAAAAACAGTGGTTGAATTTGGAAACGATAGGCTACTTATTACGGTGATCCGTATTCCACAAACACAAGTTTGGATGTACTATCCCTGAGTAAGTAACAAGAAGATTTTGGGGTTTAGCATCTTAACTTTCTCCAGCAAGAGGTGCGCTGAAACCAGCCAAACATGGGCGAGCAGTTTCAACATTTCAGGGACTCATCCGTGAACCCTAGGGGTGCTCAGAACCTACAGCGGGCGAGATGGCTCAAGCGCGAATTTCCTGACTGGAAAGTCCGTGGTTCGAAGCCGACCTCTGCATCTAGACTTGCTCTGTCTAGGCTTGGGCAGCTTGGCAGTATATCAGCCCTCGTGCTTCCTTCGGGTGGCATGGCAGCTAGGCACCAGAAGGTGTTACAGCTGAATCATTTTTTTACAACCTACGACCTCTATAATAAAAGTTGATCATCCCGTGACGGTCGACTGATCAGTAGTGTTCATCTCAGCAATGTTGTGGAATGTGGCTAGCTCGGGTGCGCTGTTTAGTTGTTGGTCTGTTCACCGAGCTTGGCAGTTGGATTGCAAACGTTTCATCACCAATCGAGGTGACATCTTCAGTGCAGGGTTGAGTGTTCATATTAAGTGACCTGGTATCGGCTGGCTCCTCGAGCGTCAATTCTTAAAGGAAGCCTATAAATCTACGCTTAACAACTGGTTCCTTTTTTGATTGTGAGTCGAACTAATTCATGTGGCCTGGCAGAAAATAGCCGCATATACCGGATGTAAAAAACATTCTAGAAATTCTATGGACATTTGGTCAGTAAGAATCCCCTTACTGTTCTTTTTCCGTGCCCAATGGCGACCTTTAATGAGTATTGCTAACCGGTTATTTGCTCAGCCAATCAGTTTTTCTAACAGGTGACTTCAGGTCCTTTTTGGCCGGTAACCACACCCGCATGTTGTATTCGTCGACCAGTGTAGAGACACCACAATACATGAAGGTGCCGTATCTGCAACGTGCTTCGTGCTGAACAAAGGTGTGTATTGATCGCATTTCTGCACGGCAGTTGGCATTCATACAAACCTGATCGGCTTGACAATTTTTAATCACCAGAAATGTGTATTGATCGCATTTCTGCACGGCAGTTGGCATTCATACAAAACCTGATCGCTTGACAATTTTTAATCACCAGAAAATGCCTGAGAATAAGGACACGCCGTTGGTGCTCTGATCCGGTGCTTTTGGACCAGAATCGCCCACATTTGACAGACGGATAACGATGCATCCACCCAACATTGTGACCTTGGGATTGGCGACAAAAGCGAAAAACACAAATTTCATTCTGCTCGCGAGTAGTACTCAGTTCCAAGTAAAGCCACTGTATGTCAGGATTTGATTCACTAGTCATCCAGACTCTTTTGAGATGCATTCCCTAGAATGTCCTGCTTGGCCCTTTTCACAGAGCTTTTAGGAATAACGGTTCAAAGTATATTTCCATAATCGCGTATGTTCAACTGATACAGGTTTCAATGTTTTATGTGTATGTTTGAGAATTTATAGAGTACACGTTTACATCACTTTCTTCAAAGCAATTCTTCTGTCTTGATGCATTTATTCTGGTGCTTCCACACCAAGGGCACGGGACTTCAGCTTCACTCTTATCGGAGCTCATCAGCAGTAAATATCCTTAGTCGTGACGGGAGTGAGTGTATTACAGCACACAGTGGACATAACTTAATTATCACGTCTGAACAGACCAGAATGTTCACGCTTGGGCGATGTCACTGGTTTGTCCGACACAACGATCAAGAATATGCACTGCTGATGAGCTCTAACAAAGCGAAACTCTAGGACAGTGCTATCCCGTTTCGCGTGCACTCACCAGAACAGTTACTAGTAGAGGATGAGGAATGGTCAAAGGAAGGGGATGTGAAAGTTAGTTCTGCAAATCACGTGACCACCTACAAATGATCAAGTATTGTCCAACACATTTCATGTATCCATGTCGCCACCTGACAGCCGGGTTAGTTGACAACGCGGACAGTCACTGGACCGTCCGGGCCATCGGATAAAACAGTCACCTCGCTCAAATGTGAATCTGCTTGCTTGTTCAGACTTGATAATTCAGGTACATCCAGCTTGCGCGGATAAGTCTGTTCAGTGTCTGATGTTGGCCTGCAACGAACGGGCTGTGCACTTGAGGACATGTATGTACTTTGCCTACCAAGACGAGGTCACCTGTCGCCTCAGTGGAAAACTGACATCAGCGGAATGCAACGTTCCAAATACAATCTGCCTTGGTATACGGCAACTAAGGGAAAATATCGGAGACATGTAGTTGTGAAACATAAAAAGTCTTTCCAACTTTCTAGGTGTTCTGCCTCCTGTGACACCCATGATACAATCGTTCCACGGAATAGAGGACTCAGAGATTTTGAAACAACCGAAGTTTTGGCACATTTGTGAGAAACAACTGTCGTGCAGTTGTCCTCACATGGAGACATACGTCGCCATAGACACTAAGGATATTTGTGATGCCAAGTATCATGCCAAGGCTGCAAGTGAAACTCACTTATGAAGTTACATTTACCAGCCTGTGATCCTTCCTTCAGCTAGGCGAACTCACAATCAGAACACAGCGTTGTCCAGCCCCAGTCCTGTGATTTACGGAGGACAACATTGTATTTTCTGTCGTGATCGGAAACCTCACAGTGTCTATGACGGTGCAGATTAGTATGAGCAAAAACATGAGACCCACTTCGGTATCCAGTTTCTTCACATAGCTTAGATAGTTAGTAAGTTTACCCTGCCCTAATATTCAGATAAATTCAAAGTCTGGTTAATGGTCTGTGGGAATCGTTGACGTGAATGCCCCTTGAAACATTATCGCCGTTTCAACAAGGTTCCAAAAAATGAAACAGCGGATCGAGTCTCTGTTGATTACCGCGGAAGGACGTTCTGAGCAAGGGTAAAACAACCATCCGTTTTCATCAAGGAGGCTAACCATAAGGTTGATGAAGTCTTTCGAAAGCCCACGATCGGTTTCACCCTCTTGGAGCTCATCAGTAGCCACAGTTGCAGAGTTTCCGTCAACCTCACGTTCTAATAAAACCCAAAGGGCATGAAATTAACGAAATACGCTTTTTTGTATACCAGTTTGCTTTTCACGAAGGACTCACTTGAAACCCAGCTGAATCTCTGGTTTATGGCATTAGTTAACGCAACATGCCGCAAATGTCAAAGTTCATGCGATTTCGGATCAAGTAGAACATCCGGTTGACGAAAAATCGGGGACTGAGCCCAAAAGATGAACCTCATGACGGACCAAACCGGTGGTGGGTTGTCAAAAAGTTTTCAACAGTATCTTTGTAATGTACTACTCATAAGGTTGCTGAAAATCCATCGACAGCCCACGACCGGTTTCGCCCTTCTTGGGGCTCATCAGTCAGCAACCTTATGAGTAGTACATTACAAAGATATACATGTATCACGATATTTCAAATATCGTAGCGACTGAAACATGAGGCGGCCTGGTGCAGCACATTCAGTTGCCTGAGAACATCATAAACGAGAGATTCAGCTGGGTTCCAGGTGAGTCTCTCGAAAGAACCAAATTAGTTTGCAAAAGAGTGTATATTCGCTAGTTTTCAACAATGTTTTGATTAGTTTTCTTCATGGCGATATACCTGGAGACAGTCTTTGTTCACTGCACATTCAGCTGAAATTCAGGTAGGCTTCCCATGTAGAACCATGCAACGCCAGACGGCATTTCTCCCTCAACTTTCACTGCGCGGTCGATGCGTCCACTCTCCCTGCATCGCCCAAGCTGTTGTCATCAGAGCAGTATATCAAACACAGGCACTGAATACTCGCGGACAAGTGAATAAACACGGTTTTTCTTCGGCTCACACGGCCGCAGCGTACATTTTCCTGGACTCGTATGTGTGTCACGACAAACGGGACTAGTTCTGTTTATCCTGAGGGTCAAAGATTAATGGTTATTTTTACAGAGCGAACGGACCACCAAACATCGATATCAGTTTGTGGGTTGGTGAAGGTCGAAAGTGCTGGGGTTTTTTAAACCGGTTTCCTTCTTGCCCGCGGAGCTGTGCCGTGCCAGTGTTTACGAAATCACACACACTAATTAGGTTAGCAACAATGGAAATGTTGACCTATATTTTGAAACTTCATCCCATAAAAATTGTGGAACAACAGACGTGTAAACTTGTAACCTCGAGTTAAAAGTCGACTATCAGATAAGCTGTTTGGACAACTGTGATAAACTGCATAGAAGCCTGTTATGGTCTGCTGAAATAAATTGGTTATGAAACCAGTTTTCGGTGAGAGAACGGGGGCGCCAAGTTTGAATAATGGCTGCAAGTTCAAGTGCTTCCTCTCTCGTGCCATGGAAATTGCAAAAAAATAACAAGTCTCCATCAGAAGTATATTGCTTGGAGAAAAAAGATGACAGCTGTGTTCCCAGGAAATGGGATCCAGCAACCATCGCAGGCTTGTTGATTCATAGCCTTGCCAAAATCGTAAAGTATATGAACTACACTGATCGGCACGTTAAACTTAATTATGTAGGTTACTCAGAAGCTGTGCTGCATGTTAGGAAAACAGAGGAAGGTCTTTTAGTGAAAGAACATACTCACGAGTTTGCTTAAGCCTCTTCGACAGTACGTGACAGGTTTCACCCTTATTGGAGTGCAGTTCCCGGCATGCATTCAGCTACTTAATTCTACAAAAATTGCCATCAGGTAATTTCATTCATGAAAATGTACTGCCATGTCTCGAATATCGTAACAACTGAAGCATGAGGAGGCTTTTGTGTGCCTCATTCAGTCGAAGAATCTCAAAAAGAGGAGGCTGAGCTGCGATTCAGGTGAGCTTTCTGTGAAGACCAAAATCGTATGCAAATGAGTTTATTTAGACAGAAGGACTTTGTCACTGGAACTTTGAACCACAAGAACAGAGTTCGTTCATGTGTGATCAAAAGTAAGTGTTGGTCCGGTGATTTTTGTTTGATTTTAGGGGAACTGAAAACTTGACGCTCGTTCCACTCAACTGCGAAGTAGCTAAATGTGACCATCCCGGTTTGTTCTTATCCAAAGTCAATCAGCCTACGTTGCTGTGGACACAACTGAGGGCCTTGGTGCGTCGTGATAAACCTACATCTTATCCAGACCTGCTGCGTACAGCTGAACAACGGATCCGTACAGCAGAGCCTACATACAACTTTCTAATGCCCAAGGAAGTCACTTTATGCATTAGTTGTATGCATCAACCTTGAGCTGAGCGTTCTCTCTTATTGTGCATTCGCTCCAGAGGTCTTTCAGTGGGTCGATCTTTCGGGTACTGTATCTCAGGAAAGCGATGACCATGTGTGAATGGTAGCACCTCTTCACGGGCATGGCAAAACTGATAAGGCTATCTGAAAAACTTTAAAGTTCCCACAGCATTGGATCACAAGAATGGCCGTTGGGCCTAAACGCACCAAAGACAGGCTCGGTTGAGTGAGCGTCCCCGAAAAGGAAGCGGACTTTAGGGCTTTCAGAATCTTTATAGTACCTCGGAATACTGGCACCAACCTTGCTAAGCTTATGTAACTGAGGTAGTAAAGCCGAGTTATCCTATTTTATCCACACTCACTCTCAAGTAAGCAGTTTAGTATGCAAGTTTCATTGCTTGCCCCAAGGGGACGAAAGTAAGAACGACTGGGCAATATCACATAGTGTCACTAGTTATAATGTTGATACAAAATCGCTCCCGTTTCGCTTGCACCTTGTGGCGCTGTAACAAATCCTTGTGTCTTGCAAACCTGGTATCCACAGACACGTTTTACACCACCCCAGTCCATGTTGTGTTTGTCGCGATAGTTCGTTTTGATCAATCAGCTACCCAAAACGATTCCCTCGAAATCAGCCAGAATCGTAAATCTTCCCCATGTTTAGTTTGATTTGCTGATTTGCAGAACCATCTCCTTCCGAAACGCTTGAACGTGTGTTCATTTCATGTAGCTTGTTGGAATGCAGTTAGTTGATCGATAACTTGATTGATGATAGTCTGAATTGACTAAATGCATCTTAAATCACTCAAACCCAGATGCAATTTATCTTTTCTAGGCTTTCTTTTTCCATCTTGCTTGTTTGTGTCATCACATACAATTCCGATAAATACGGATAGAAACGGGAGAATTTGTGTGCCATGCTCCCTTGACTACCTGGCTCTCGTGCTTGGTAGTCCCGTTGCCAGCATTTGGATGAATAGGTGACACATTCAGTGCAGCGCTAAGTCGATATGCCGTTAAGAATGGACGTCTTTCCATGTTGGAATCTCACCACCCCGAAGTAGGAAACAGGGGGAGAAAAGAACAGGAATTCACAGCACATTTAAATTGTTATCCGAATCGGAATAAAACTGAACTGTGTTTTCTGTTAAGCGCATTCAATCTCACTGAATATATCAGTCACCTTTGACATCCACTTTAAAGGTATGCTTAGGACATGTGTACACAGCGTATTCTCCTCGGAGAGGTCCGCATTGGAGAGAAAATCCATGGGGGAAAGACTTCATTTCTGTTTCGTAGTGTCTTACTTTAAAGTACACGGCACATTACCCACTGAAGAACGCCAAAAATGAACTCAGCCTCATGCATCTACACATAAGTGGCGTAGGTGGGTAATTGGCTTTTGATCGGGTGGCGGTAAGTCTGTTCACCGAGCATGGCAATTCGCTTATCAACTTTTCGTCACCATGTGGTGAGACATTGTCCGTGTCAGTCCAACCACACTTGGAAGTGCAATGATGATGTTCTCTCGCATGGTGACGAAGAGTTGGTAAGCCAACTGCCAAACCCAGTGAACAGGTCGACCTAAACATGGAGAACAGTCAGTGAACTCAGCTTAGACCAAGACGGTACACGATGAGTATTGAATCCGACCTGATTTCATGATAATACCCTCTTTAAAAGTACATGGGCTCTTTCTGCTCCCCCGTACCCGCCATTCATGTCAACTTAAAGGCCACTTCCGTTTGACACTAGCATGCGTGTGTAGTGTGTCACCGACCTACCTACACATGTGTGTTCGTACCCTGTCTACTGGGTCTGCTCCGAGTCGTCCTGTCGTGATTGTGGTCTGATCACACCGTCAAGTAGCATCGTGAGACTGGAAGGGGCGACCGATACTACGCAGCCGATGTCTGGCCTTCGGCTCTTGACACTTCCCTTTGCCAATCAGTGACAGACGCATATGTTGAGTCCACGAAAGTGGACGACTAAGGTTTGTTGTGTAATGTTACCTATTCGTGTGTAAATAGTACCGTAAACTTTCAAACACAAGTCCTTCATGTTATATTAGGAAGGTCGAATTTACGCTTTACTAAAAGCTCCGTATCGGCAACCTCAACGATAAGGCGCTTTAGCTATGTGAATTTACGAAACATACCTCGCAGTTTCTGTGCACATCATGAACTGTGTTCATTGAACAGATAAACAATAACGCATTTAGGACTGCGGTAGACGAGCCTCGGCAACAAGCGAACGATACCACAGTTTTGTTGCCGTACCAACCCATTATCAGGCACCTTGGATGGGTAGGCAGACAAAATACAATCACTTTATATGAGGATGAACCAGCTTTCTTATTGTCTCGAATCTCAGTGGTCAAAGAGCGCTGGTCATCGCCATCATCAACATCCATTTTCGAGACCAATGCATTGCGCCGTACAGCCATAATTTATTTGAAACTCTTATTTAAAGGGACTTAGCGCCAGTCTATCACAATCATTCAGAGACACCCACACCTCCAGACATTCATTCAAACTGACAACAAGAACGCCACTGACATCAATCAACATCCATATCTTGCAGTGAATCCATTCGGACACAGAGTGGATCATGCGGTCCACATCGGGAAGAGCGAGTAGACACCGAGAGCATCCAGACTTTTCGTAATCTCTTTCAAACTTCTCTGCTTACGCTACCCTGAATTGGACATGGAAAACAGTACCCTATTCGGTAAACCAAGATTCGGTATGTAAAATGCCCGACCCAACCAAGCACAGTTTCCGGTGCTGGACACATTCTTCAATGGAAGTCCCCGTTACCCATTCGAAAACTCGCTTTCTGATTGCCTCGTTACGGAGTTGCTGGCAGAAAACCACGCGAGCAATGGTGCTGAGACAACAAATGTTGAAGACGTCTCAGTTCCACTGCTCGAACAGGCCAAGTCTCACAGCCATGCAACAAAACAGCCTTACTGTAGCCAGGTACACATAACCCTTGAGATTCTGCGGTACACCACTTTGACGCCATAGTTGTCAAATTAGCAAACGTGACCCGGGCCTTGCAGATTCGTGCATTGACCTCATCTGTCACACTACAATCGGAACTAATACAAATTCCAAGATACGTTAAACGCTTCACAACTTCGAGGGTCTCTCACTGGATTGTAAGTGGCGTGTTCGGTGACTGCATATCCACAAGCATGAGCTTACAATCCCTGGATGCAAACTGCATGCCGAAACACCTGGTTATTAAAATGGCAATTTTTTGTGGATGTCTTAAGACGTCATGAGAACTTCAACTCTTCCTTGTTCCGCCTTGGGCAGTTTATAATCAGTTACAGTTATTTGATCATGTAAAAATATTAAGAGACCGAGCTTCAAAGTACGGTTTCTGAAGACAGGATCCATATAGGCCAAGAAGTGAATTATGAATGACACACTGTGAAATGTATTCACATTCAAAGAATTCTAATTGCTTCGGGATATTCGTATGCTCGAACCTGGAAGGACGATACTGATCAGCTGAGTAGGTCTTCAACTAGTCTAAGAGATTCTTTGGTAGTCCTTCTTTACTGTCTACTATCTTCTGTTGGTTCTGTTTCAGTGCTGGAAACGTTCATTGAGGCCCATCTATAATTACATATGAAACCGAATAGGTGGATCAGCGGTCCTTGATTGATAGGAGTCCAACGATAGCACAGCATCGATCGATACAACAACTTGTACATTGCAAGTCGATGAGGACACTTTTCTCAGGTTTTTCCCTGCAAATCCAAACAAAATCTGCCTGAGTTGACTTAATCGGCAATCGCCCTGACGGAAGAAGTGGCATCTCTGAAGAAGAGGACTTGACAAAATGGCGAAAGAGGAATTTTTCCGGTGAACTATTTCAATTGGAGTCCCACTTGGGAAACTCTACAGAAGTTGGGACCAAAGCAATCCTTTCTTTCAAAAACTAAGTGATGAATAGAGTGCTGGTGAGAAAACTAATGCTAATATTATCAATATTACTTTTTGATGAGCGTGATCACAACGTGATAAATAAGTAAATAAAAATAAATGGGAGAAATGGGCGTGAAAAGATCTACAGGAGAACACTGGATAAAATGAGGAAAGCTTTTCGTTCGGAGGCGTGCCATCACCAGACATGGTTTAGAACTTACGTAAGAATGTTTCGTATGGAAGCATACAAGAACAGATCAGCGGTCGAAGAAAGGATGAACAATGCTGGATGCTCTTCAAGGCGCAGTAAATGCAAGCGCGATCAGGACTTGCACATCAGGCAAAAGGTGTCCCTCATATTAAGTCAAGTGTGGAAGCCGTTGGCAAGGATGTACACTGAAAGCCAAGTACCATGCAAAAGTGTCGTAAATACTACTACTGCTACCATTAAGTAGTAGATAATTTGAACATAGCGTACGTCAGTCATTATACTAACAGAGAAGAGCTAAAATGTAAATACCTTTTCTAGACCATCGCTTCTAGGAATATGCCTCGCCTTGGAAAGACAACCGCAATTGTCATACAATGAGGCTGTTTCTGAGCGTTCATCACCAGTATCGAGCGAGAGCACCGTAACAACGTAGATCACCTACACAATGGAACTCGGAACAAGTGTTCTGACTGCCTTGGAGCAAAACTATCAGGCAAACCTAACAATGAAACGTGTTCTGCCGTATATCTAACAGATGAGTGAACTCCGGAACCAGGTTTATGTGTTAAAAATCGTCGGTGAAGACAGTGGACATGTCTTGAGTGGACAGTTCCTATCAGGTTTTCGTGGCTATCCTGACTTACACCGGTCTTATCGACCCCGTTCTTTACTACTAATAACTGATTTTGATCGGTTTCTCTTTGACCGATTTTGTCAGTGATTCGAAACGGTCTGCCAGTCAACAGAGAACATTAGAAAATATATGGGCAATTCGCAAGAAGCTCTGCGTGGTGTCACACAATCTGCTTTAAATCGGAAAGAGTGTGTTTGGACCTGAAGCACACAGACCTATCGAGATTCGTTAGTCGGTCTGAACATGCTCAAAAAAGAATGAATGCCAGCAATGAGGAGATGGCTTCGTCCATTGATTCCTTTCATGTCTCGACAGCATACCGCACTTCCTTCAGGAAGATTAGCTATCGTTTTTGGAGGAATGTGTCTGATGGGGCGTTTGAGTGAGAACACATAAATGAGCATTGGTCAGATCGCAATCGACACATTGTTCTTGTAGGATGATACTGCAGTCCACAGGTGTTCGTTAGGAAAAACGCTGCAGACTTGCCTTTTGTAGGTACTGGGCGATTCACTGGTTTTTCGTCGTTTTCTAGTGTGCGCTTGCGACCGGCAAGTCCGATTCTCCTCAGTGACATTTGACCACAAGTTGCAAACAAGCAGATGGTTATGGTACCATTGAATATCGCACGACCTTTTCGAAGGAATTCCTTGTGGTCTATTTTTAGGATGATGTGCTGTATGTCAGAGTTCTTCAAGCCCGCGAGCACGGTAGTTTGTCAGGTCGCTCTGTCAACTGTCGAATTTCAAAAGGATTAGTATTTTCCATAGACCTGTAATAGTTTTAAATTAACTAAGTGTGAAGCTGCACTGAGTGAGTGCTATTCCTGTTGATTCTAGATTCAGCTTCAAGCGCAATCGATCGAGACAATGATCGTGGGTAGACGTACTACGTTTTAGATGGATATTTATAAAATACAGAAAAGCACTTGGTTAGCTCAGTGCTAGCGAGAAAGATAAAATACTTAGGTCTAGGGTACACGGGTTCCAGATGTCTGTCGCCTGTTGAACACGTTGACCCCTGTCCCTCCATAGAGCGCCGTCGTGTGTTGATCCGGAGCACAGGATAGGCCGCATCTCTACATGGCTTTTTGATTGGTCCATGGTAGCGACCAATCACACAACGCGCGACCGAAGGCCACGGTCTGAGTCTCGCTTCTTGAACTACCATTGTATGCACAAAACACGAGTGAATGCATCCTGACAACTGATTGCTGAATAGTGCTGTTCAGAACGCCAAGTGCTGATGTGCCTACACAGAATCCATCCTGACCCTCAATGGGTAAAAACAAGCGTAGATGACACGGAAATCGTACGATGATACGGCAGTACTAGCCCTATTCAAATGGCAAGCTACAGCAAAGGAACCAATTGCGACAAACTTTGGCGAGCATGGTATGGAATATTAATTACAGTGTTACATCTTTTCCTCATCTACATTGGTGTGACGCGGTACCTGCACTACAAGTCGCAGGCTTTCGATCCGAAATACGGAGGGACTTGGGACCAGTCCGGACTGAACTTCACTCTGGCGATGCTGATAACGTCCATCGCTTGTTTCTTCCTCTTTCTGTTCACCAGTTTTATACGCACTTCAAATTATGCTAACGAAAGCACACAGATTGGACGTGACACAAACAACCTGCATTTGTTAACCCCATACCCAACATGGAAACCTGCTATTCCGCTGATTACATTACCACAAAATGGCGGTAATGGCTGTTTGTACACTTCCGGAGCCCCACAAAGCCTCATACAACGAACCGGTTATAACTCTGTGGGCGCCGTACCCGAAGATGATCGCCTATCTAATGCTGGTGCTGACGATCTCCCACCCGCACCGCAATACGACACATGGTCCGGTCGAAGTGCGATGAACCAGGAACAGTTCCATCCTCACACTACGTTTAACACCCTTCGCTATATGCGCCAAGACTCGGAAAAACGATTGTCCATACATCAGAGTCTCCGATTACTCTGGCACCGATTTCAACGTCATTTTCTCCCGTATTCCGTGGTCCTTCATCTTCTGACCGCCTACTGCTTGCTTCTTCCCATATCGGTGGTACACGCACAGCAGATTTTTCATCGAGCCTTACCTGCAGGTGAGTAAATTTCGTGCGAAATTTGGCCTCCTTTTGGGTGTCACGTGAAATTACCCTTGGAAACATGTTTTGTGGTTATGCCCCTACATCCAGGCATATCTAAATGTCCAAGATAATAAAACATGCAGTATTTGCATGTCGAAAGCTAGGGCTGACAAACATTTGTTTTTTACATCTACGCTCGGTATTTTGACATTTGCTGTTGGATTCAGCTGTTTTTACAGTCAGCGGAGTCCGCTAGAGAGCATTCGTTGCCTACGCAATAGAACAATTCAACTGGCTTTGTATTACTGTGTAATAACACGTTATCTGCGTTTTTGCGGTCCATATGGTGAGGGATTCGTGTAGTATAGAACGCATAAACTACCGTCCAGTAGAGGCTGTACCAATGCACTTTTGCTCAGAAGCGGTTTGTGTTCACGAGAATCCTTAGGTAGGTGCCACTTGGCCTAAAAGAGGATGAAATCAGGAGGCACTGTGTTAACTTACTGCGGGTAAAATGGGATGTTATATCACTGGAGGTGTAGCCACAGAAAAGCAACCTTGCGTCTGGAACATTCTTTGTTTTGTGAGGTGCGTTTGATGGCATTTGCCTCTGATGGAACAGGAAAGCGGATACCCGCAGCAAAATTGGAGTGCTGGAAACTTTCAGCATTCCGTGATTTTTTGTAGACAAGCTTCCCTTAGCTTTCCACTCCTGTGGATTTGTCTAGTTTTTTGCTTGTTTTCTTTGCCTCATTGCTGCCAGACGGGTTGATTAATTATGAGTATCAGAATTATCCACACTTGTGCATACTTCTCGGCCGACAGTACCTGGAACTCGGCAGGTGTGATCGTTACTTTTGTCCTGTTCCCTGGTCAAAACGCTCTTCCCGTCTCATATAGCACTGATAACCCGGTGCGGTGCGTCTGTTCGGGCGAAATGAACGTTCACTATAGGCTAGGTTCTCGAAAAGGAATTACGGTGGTTGATGATTGATGAAGCCTACTTCTGTTCAGTTTCTATGGACATAACGAACGTTTTGTTAACGTTTCAGAGGGGCGACAGGTCTTGCTTAGCATTTGTGCACTTGAAGGATCTCATCGTTGAAGAGATCAGAGACTACGTCTATATCCTACACGGGACAACCGGTCAGGGGACCACACACCAGAGCTGGTGAACATAAGAGAAAGATAAACAACCCACCATAGGATGCGGACGAATACCAGGCGCTGGTCAAAGACACGACGATGGAAGAACATGGAAGAGATCTGGGAAATGTAAAACTTTTAGGAAGGAAACTAATATTCAAATCACAGCAGCTGATGGCCAAGGCGGTGGAAGTCATCGGCCACTCTAGCGTGAAAAGGATCAAGGGCTGGTGTGTACGTGGAGAGCCAAGTTGTCACGTGACGGCGTGTGCTTAAATATGGAGTTGTTGGCAAAAGGGATAGAAAGCCCAACCTGACGAAAGTTCATATATTCCCCACACAACTACTGTAGCACTAGCTTATCCAAATAGACGAGCAAAACTGTGAACGACATTCCGGAAGTTTCCTCATGCGAAGCGTATCGGAAGAATTAGATCCTAGGCTCGATCCTCCAACCCATCGGTCTGGGAGACGAGATGGCTCAAGTGGTTAGAGCGCGAATTCATCGACCGAACGTCCGTTGTTGGCAAAAGGGATAGAAAGCCCAACCTGACGAAAGTTCATATATTCCCCACACAACTACTGTAGCACTAGCTTATCCAAATAGACGAGCAAAACTGTGAACGACATTCCGGAAGTTTCCTCATGCGAAGCGTATCGGAAGAATTAGATCCTAGGCTCGATCCTCCAACCCATCGGTCTGGGAGACGAGATGGCTCAAGTGGTTAGAGCGCGAATTCACCGACCGGAACGTCCGTGGTTCGAACCCGACCTCTGTCTCACGACTTCCCTTGTCTAGGATTAACCAACCTGGCAGTATCTCAGCCCTCGTGCCCCCTTCGGGTGGCATGGCAGCTAGGCAGCGGAAGGGTGTTACAGTTGGGCCATAGATAGATAGCTAGATAGATAGATGGAACCGATCGGTCTTAGCATCTGCTAACCCATGTTAACAAACGAAATCCCTTGGTTGACACCTAACACTGATCTAGTCTGACTGTAGCAAGAGATCTTACTGATTAGTCCTTCTGCCGTGAATGTCAGCAAACCCCATAACTTTATCACAGCCTGATGACAGGGCGGAACATTGCCTAGCAAACGTTTTCGGAACAGTACAGTTTTTATTACTGTCTGGTATGCACGCAGAAGTTGCATATGGACCCAAATGACCGCGTTGTCCCACTCTTGGGTTAAACTCTTTGGCGGTAGTTCATTCTCACATGATTTTACTAAACTTGGGGTCAAGTCAAGGTACTTTTATCTCGGAGGAGGCGATTTTCGTGGATATACTCTTGGGAGGGAACACGATTGTGTATGGCTGAGTGAAGGAGGGACTTGATGTCTATTCGGCAAAGCCAATTTGCATAAAATGCCAGCAATCGAATGCAAGGCGTTAAAGTTTGATTTCTACAAACGTTTGACAGTTCACGATTTGTCAGCACGCAACGATCTACCAACACAGAGTTCTCTCGAAAGCCAGAGGAGAGCTATCCTCATATCCAGTGAATCTCCAAATCGGCGCAGTACATCGACATTGTCCTTTCTTTCCGGATTTTTTTGGAATCGTAAGAAGGAATCGTTCAGCTGTAACACCCTTCTGGTGCCTAGCTGCCATGCCATCCGAGGGAAGCATGAAGGCTGAGATAGTTCCAGGTTGTCCAGGCCTAGACAGGGGAAGTCGAGAGGCAGAGGTCGGGTTCTAACCTTCCGGTCAGTAAATTCGCGCTCTAACCACTTGAGCCACCCCGCCTCCGAACACTGAACGTGCGCAGCTATTCACTCAATGAAAGAACTGCTTATACTTCAGGACAGCTGCGCCTTCACTCGTGCTTGTCGGACGTCTGTTCTTGTTCGCATTGTTTAAAATTAAAAAAAACAGGTCTTCATAATCTGTTTTAGTTTCTTTCACTACAGACATTGTTCAAGTTCGGGCTTGTACATCTTGAATATGAATTTTTCTCTCGGTCAGGATGGATGTGACTTGGTCAGACAGTGGCTGTGTGACTGTGTGCGCTGAAGACTTCATGAAAATTCCAAATTTTATCGCGCAGTATTTTTGGTGCTTTCAACCTTTTCTTTTTGCTGTCAGTCCTAATAAGCACGTCTCGTTTGTCTCGTTCCTGTTCCGACTGGAACAACAACTGCTTTGTGTCTTTGGTTTTGGTAGGAAGCCGGTTGGCATAGTTGCCAAAGATAGATCGGTTTATGTCAAGATGTCTCTTTAGAATCGCATTATGCCATGCCACATGTGTACTTGATGCCTATGCGACGTCAGTAACAATGTTAGTAACTTTATTGATTCCGGGGCTTGATATTGAGCAATGTATTTTGACAATGACATCCAAGTGCTTATCACAAAGTTGTCCCCCTCTAGAGGGACTATCTTGTGAAACGCACTGAGAGTATTATTCCAGGAAACCTGACCTTTTCTGACGGAAAACCGTTGCCGTCGTTGTCACTTTTACGTCCTCCTCGGGCAGTTGGCTGCATTTATTGTCCTGCACTCTATGTTCGTGGAGACGGTTGAAGTTTTTGCTTTCTTTGAAATACTTTGTTCAGCGTCAATTCAATAGACGTTGGACTGTTGATTTATCCAGACTGACCTCATCTCTCCTGAATTCCGAGTATAAATTTCTCGAACGAAACACCTATAGTCTAATGCAAATAAATTTCGGAGAAAACAACCAAGTCACAAAACATATTAGGCGGTTTCTGCCTTCTTGAGGCTCAGCAAGCAGGCTCACTCTCATATGTTGAAGGCTCGGTCGGATCTCCAAAATCACAGTCAGTTCGAGCTTTTTCTATTGAGTTTCAGTGACCACCAATGGAAGTACTCTATTGATTAAGACTATAGGGATCTGACCTTCAGTGCATGATCAGTCCTCAGCAGAACTCCAAATCTCATTGGTTGGTAATTAAGAGACCCAGTGTAATGATCGATGACTAGTTGAACGAATGACCAGTACTGATTCGGTTTTTATGATTCAGTCAACAGCTGATGAGAGAAGCCCACTGTCCAACACGTGACCCCCCTAAAAACGTTGCGACGTTTTATCTGACCATTCAAAAGGCCTGAGATGAAAGTTTGCGAATTTCAAGACATGGCCAATCTTTACCGCCGTACTGTCTGGTTTATCCTGGACCCTCAGTTCTATTTTTGCACTTTGAAGCAAGTTGTTTATCTAAATGACCTGTAAAAGATTAAAGAAAATCGTTCAGCTGTAACGCTCCTTCACTGCCATGTAATAGAAAGGAAGAACAAGGGCTGGAAATCTGCCAGGTTACCCAATCCTAGACAGGAGATGCTGAGATGCATATATCGGGTTCGAACAGTGGACCTTCCGGTCAGTAAATTTGCGCTCTAACGTACTTATTCAGTATTGTAAGTGTACATTCACGGGCAGTCAAGGGTGAGAGAGATATTCGGTGGTGACTAACTGGTGACTGAGCAATGCTAGTGAGAAACATTGATAGAATTTCAGTGATGGGCTCCAGAACTCCCTATCAGTGGGGATTTATACCGATCTCTGTCTGCTGTCCTACATCTGGCGTGGCCTCATCCGGGTCTTAGAATTCAGGGGGGAGATGGGTCCAAGTGGTTAGAGCGCGAATTTACTGACCGGAAGGTCTGTGGTTCAAACCCGACCTTTGCCTCCCGACTTCCCCTGTCTAGGATTGGACAAACTGGCAGTATCTCAGCCCTCGTGCAACCTTCGGGTGGCATGGCAGTTGGGCACCGAAAGGGTGCTACGATTTTTTTTCTCAGGATTCAATGAAGGCTTGAAGGGATCCACCGAAGCATTCTCCTCATTATGTTTCCTCCAGATACAGACTTCTGTATAGCTTTTGGTACTACCGAAATCGTCCGCAGTCTAGTTAAGGGAGAAAAGCATTCGTGAACAAGTCATGAAGCAGAATTTCCTCTCTTGGTTCCAGCGTCCACTTGGTTCCAGTCCACTTGTTTCCAATATCTCTAGTTCCGTGCGTCCATTCTGTTAAGGCTATCTCAGTGTAGTTCGTCCGATTGAAAACATATAATTCTGATTGACTCTCACACAGAAAAGTAAAAAATAAATTATTCAGCTGTAACACCCTTTCGGCGTCTAGCTGCCATGCCACCCGAAGGAATCACGAGGGCTGGGATATTGCCAGGTCGCCCAAGCCTAACCAAGGGAAGTCGAAAGGCAGAGGTCGGGTTCGAACCACGAACCTTTCGGTTAGTAAATTCGCGCTCTAGTCACCGGACCATCTCGCTCCCACTCTCATACATGCAAGCTCATGCTCCTAAATGCCCCGTGTCTGGAAGGTAAGTTCAGACGGACTCGTAGAAGGTTCGTCGTTTGAATCTGGGCATCCACTCGACCCTTGAAGCATTGGAATTGTCCCAACGGAGAGTCCTTTATTGATATCTTCTCAAACAAATGTGTCAACTTGATGATTCTCGTGTCCGCACGAAGTTGTGCTTCGTTTAATAGTGGATTCTCATGAAACGATCCTGATGATGAACGGAATTTTAGCCAATCCAAGTCGTTGTTCGCTAACACAGGCTGGATGTATTCCGACGTGTCAGTCAGATGCGTGAAATGTTCAAACTTGTATCAGATAGTACTGCCAGAATGCTGACATCATGACAGAGAGAAATCCTTCTTTCGCATTAAGAAACTCAATGAACTTTTCAGCCGTTAAAACGCATCACATATGTCAACATTTTAAAACACTTGTCAACGTTTTTCGCAGTTGAAGGGCACCTTAAAAGCTAGGGTTGTTTCCGGGGCGAACTTGTGTACACCTAATGGTCAGGTGTTAGGACCCGTCAGCCTCACAGCAGTCGATGAGATTCGACTGTCTCATTTCAGTGTCACGTTTTTCATGCCGGATATGAAAAATGTTGGTCTGCAACCCGCCAGAAACAAGCACTTTTTGTGTTACGTGTTCAATTCAGAGGAACCACCTTGGAAATCACTGGTGTAGGAAAAAAACTTCACTCATCTTATTTACTTCTGACTTTTCTTTCTTCCCAAAGTATCTTCCATTCTTGGTAATGAAAATTTCTGAAGAATCGCGTTTTTCTGCATTTTCATGCAAATATTATTCGGGTGCGATATAAAATGATTCAACACAACTTCAGTCAAGGTGCACCAAGGACTTTCAGCTGCTCATGGTCAGAGTTTTATCGAATTTGTCCACCACGTTTTAGTGAAAAAAGATGTCACCCTCAAAAAGTGGACGTTAGAGTACAGTTCAACCTCGCATAGGATAATCCCAATTTAACGGTCAAATGCATGCATTTTTACAAGATACCTTTTTGTAATTCTGATTGTGAGAGATCAAAATCCATCTGAGGAAATCACCGATAATTTTCCTGTCAGCAGACCGCAGAATAACATGCCGCGTTTTTCAGAGGATTAATTTACTATCTCGAAATTTTTTATTTCCTTTCACTTTAAAACTTTCGCGAATGAGATAATGTGATTGGGCTTCGTCTACATTGATATAACGATAGAGAAATTATGTCGCAGAATCCCTCGGTAATAATATTTTAAAAAAACACTCTAGATACATTTCCAGACATGTAAGAGTTAGGTGTCAATTGCGGAAGATAAAATTGTCAGACAAGTGTTTTTTAATTGAATTGTATATCGATTAACTAGTTCGGTCAATCAAGAGGTCATCCGCACCAATACGGATCCCGCTACAAAGTTGTTCAAGGTCGGAATCCAGCTTTGATCTAGCAGTGTTTTGTTGAGCCGAAAGCAACACTGTCTACAAATCCCTGGAGCGAATATCGACCTGCAGGAGTAAGATCGGCGACCGAACGTTCAGAGGCTTGTTGCAAGCACTTTGTACATTCTTACCGTGGTTTTATGTAACAGGTACTTTAAACAGTAGCAATCAAACTGCTGACTGCAAATGTACTGATATAATGAACTAATGGAATCTGGTGTCTTAAAGAAGGAACTGTTTCCCCCTGTTTTTTTCCTTAGGAGAACACAACTGGTTCGTTCTTAAACTCACTGATCTGCTGTTGAACTGTAGAGAACTCTAACCGCCATTCTTCTAGCTTTGTTTCGTCGGGTGGCGATTACTCAAAACTGCAATATCCAATATCGTCGACTTGAATTTCAGAGTCCCACGTGCCTCGTGGGTCTATCATCTAAGACACTGTCACTCGACCATCCGGTCGATGCTGGATTACGTGACATGAACTGAGTGTTTTAAAAATGAATAGTGTTACGTGTAGGTTCATGACGCTGTTGATCGAAATGTATGGTCTCTAATTTCTAATCTGAAGGCCACGGATCTGATTTGTCTTGAAGGTGCGAAATGCTGATGATTCCAGAAAAGCAGGGAAAAGTTGCCTAGGGATTGTCGGTGCTTTGTATAAGCTGATTATAAATGCGAGTTAAAGACCCAACAGTCTCGGTTCCTCGGAAAGTTCACCCTGGAAATAGTGTGGGGACGAAACGTGGGTAATAGGGATGCAGAATTAGGTTAAGTGCAAACAAAGTACAATAAATCTGTGTTCATCCAGCTTCTCTCACAAATACCTGCCTTTACGTTGCCAGTTCGCCTATGGCCGGCCAACATACATATTCGTGGTAAGAGCAATATCAGGAACTCACGACTTTGATACCCACTCAGTGCAAAAACTCAGTTACCTGAATAAAACCCTGTTTGACTTCTAGAACATTCAGCGTCTCAGAAGAAAATGAATCCGTTCAAGACATGAGGATTGGTCATAATATTTGCATCTCCCAACGGGGAATACCTCACTGAGGTAACCTTGAAGGCGTTTGGATGGAGGTGAAACTCTATCGCTACGCTGAAGATGCTACGCCCAACAATGGCATTGTTACACGTGTGCGCTAGCCCATTCCTCAATGGCGTTTCTCAGCAATGGTGCAGTGCTAACTTGGAAAAACATATCGGAGTCAGTGTTCCATTAAACGGTCACTATGTACACCACGAACTCGTTGTCTGCTGCTGTGCGTTGTCAGTGCGTGTCCATTGCTCCAACACAGCACTGGAACTGCGATGTTCTCACGTCCGAGCGAATGCGTGACCAACGCTCGCGTGGAGTAGAGTCATTATCCTATTGACACGACTTTCTAGGCATTCATTCTTGTTTCCAGAGCAACTCCAATCTGTTCACAACCTGTACAGTTTATCGGATGAGCATCGTTATATCGAGCTGGTTCGTCTTTAAGACAACGGAACACTAACAATAGAGTGGGGCGTGTCGTTGGGGATTCGTATCTTTGTAGGGACCATTTTAGTGTATTAATCTGAAAAGAATTCAGATCAGTTTGGTTGAGTCGCATATCCAAATAGCATCTTTATTCAATTCTATAGTCCTAACCAAGCTATATGCTTGAAGATCTCTTTGTGGCATGGTTTTAACCACACTTTCTCCAATAAATGGTTCGACGAATGTCCCCAAAGTTCCGCTGACCTTTAGTGACAAAACAATAGGTCTAACTGAAGTAATTAATAGAAGTTAAAAACTATTACCAATCGCACTGGCTTTGAACTCGGCTTGGTGACATTTGATTCGAATGAGATAGGCAATTTTTGTGACTTGATTTGTACGTCAAAAAGGGCTAACTAATTTCACGTTCCAGAAGCTAGGTTCTGAAAATCGATAGAAAAGGGTAAAACAATGAGTTTCAGTAGAGAAGTATTGCCAAAGAGCAAACCGATTATGTGAAACGGGCCGAGTTTAGGTATCTAAGTTGTAAAACCTCGTCTACTGTTTGTCTGTTTGTTCAGTTTGCATCCAGGACCTTCGTATTGCAAATGTACTGTTTCAGGATGCTGCAAGTAATCCACCTGAGTGACAGAAAGCAGTGAAATGGACTTGCACTGTGGAGATGTGAATACTACTCATCTATCTCCAGCTCAGCTCAGGTTGGTCGTAACTGAACAGACTGGCACCTAAGCACTGTGCAGGTTTGGTTGCGTACCATTCTAAATGCAAATGTGTGAAAACTCTTTTAATTGTATGAATGTCAGCTTACTGCCGGGAAGGTTCGTGGTTCGAACCTAACCTCAGCTTCTCCACTGCTCCTGTATAAGCTTGGCAACCCGACAGCGTCTCAGACCTCGAGCTCTCTTCGGGTGGCGTGGCAGCTAGGCACCGAAAAGGTGCTACAGCTGAACGATTGTTATTGTTGTTGTCGTGTCGGGGGTGAGGTGACCAAAATGGTTAGAGCGCGAATTTATTGACCAGAAGGTCCGTGGTTCGAACTCGACCTCTGTCTCTCGACTTACCCTGTCTAGGCTTGGGCGACCTGGCAGCATCCAAGCCCTCGTGCCTACTTCATGTGGCATGGCAGCTGGGCACCAAAAGGGTGCTATAGCTGAACCTTGTCGTATCCCTCTGGTCGGTAGGTGCCGGTGAGTAGCAGACAGCCCGGGAATGATTTCGACTAGTGGATAAGTGGAAAGTAAACCTTGGCCAAAGTTTTCAGTGCAGACAAATAAGGGACTGTGACATGCAGAAAACTATCCTAGTGTTTCCCTTTTGGTGTAATCCAGTGTCACCGAGCACTGATGCACCAAACAAAGCTAGCGAATACTGTTTTCATGGGCTTCCGTCCTATAAATGAAAGTAATCTATGCTGAAAATCTCGAGGAGCTGGTCAACACATGTAGTCACGTGATAGGGATCCCGTAGTTGAAGGATGAGTGGCGCCATATCCTGTCTACTTGCGGGTTAATCACACTGCTGATCAGCCGCTCGTGACCAAACTGTAAAACCTTCAACCACTAGTTGGGAGGCTGCGAGTTCGATAATCCCTGGAGTTTCGCGTACTCCTCAGCCCTTAAGCATACATTGGCGTCACTTACAGGGCGAAATCCTCACACTACCAGCGGTCGACAGGGTTCTTACAGGTCGAACTGCTTTCGCACCAGTTACTTTACAGAAACCAATTTCACCTAGTTGCCGGTACTGTGTTTCCTCGGCGATACATCCCAGACCAGTTCAGGACATTGTCAACCGACAGTTTATTCGGATTTTCACCGTTTGATCTTACGCGCTCTACACACTCGGGTGCAAAGCCGTTACTATTCTCAGTCATGACAGCAACAACTCATGTAGCTGGTTGCAAAGCTTGCTTCGAACCTCAGATACATATTTTTGACTTTGAATGTTTTCTTTTTTGTAAAACTGGAAAACTTGCGAATCCTTAGACGAGACATTTGAAAATGCATTGTTTACTTGAGATCGCTTAGCTCGGCGATCAAAATCACACAAGTAAAAGGTCATTTGACCAACCCCAGGAAGAATGAGTCTGTCTCACTGAGTTTTCGGGATCTGATAGTTCCATTAGTTCTCGCTCCCAACATCGTCACGACTGAGTTTATTTGTGTTTTTACGTCACTTTTAAAAAGGCGTTCCAGAACCCAAGAGCTCAGCATATAAAGAGGTTCGTTCCATTTGAAAGTAGTCTCCTCTAATCCATAACTATCTAATGTGTAGTCTTGTCACAAATAACAGAAATGAGTTCAGCCGTTGCCTTCCCGTTCAAATTATCTCGGTAAATTTTACAAATCGGGAACTAGTGAACTTGGGGCAAAATACTGTTCCCAAAATCCCGAATATCTTGAAGTGCTTATTCCGCAATATTCCCCCAAGTCAGTTTTGCCTGCCTGCCCCAGATAGCTCACTGGCTAAGACATAAACTTATCGATCGGAAGGCTTCGAACCAAGCCCCGACATCCGGAATATTCTTGTCTAGATGCGAGCAACCTTACAGTATCTCAGCCCATGTGTTTCCTGATGGCGATGCGCTAGCTATGCGTCGAAGGCTTTCTACTGTTGAAGGCTTGTTTATTTGTTGGTGTATTACTGTCGATGATGTTGAAGACGATGATGATGATGATGATGATGATGATCAATTCGTTGATGGTTTTCCAGCTTTCACTTACTTTTTTCGGAAACAGTGGATCTGCTTGGTAGTCATTGGTCAAGAAGGCGATGCCGCCTGTCTTCGCCTTAAGGACGGCAGTCAAAACCCCTAACTGGTAGCTTGCCTTTGCGTAGGACTGTGAACGGTGGCATCCCGAAATTAAGAAGACTGAAACAGGTAGCCTTACTTTCTAAAAAGTTTCTCCTTCACGTACGGCTAGCCGTCGAAAATGTGAGTCGGACTGTTAATGACCTTGTATTTCAGAAGGATAATTGAAGCAACATACCATTCACAGCTTTGATGGGAAATTGACAGCCCGTGACGGGTTGCGCTCTTGGGGCTCGTACTTATGCGCGATTCCCGATTCGCAGTCAACAGTATGCTCTACTTTAACCTAGCTACTCTCGACCAGTTATGGTAACTTGATCGTCCAAAAATTCAAGTCTTCTCTGGCCCGGAAAGCAAATTCCAATTTCCACCAATGATTCTGATCTAACAGGAACAACGTCCAGTTTGATCTTCATATGCATTAAGTATCGGAGTGTCGTGCGGCAGGATCTAACGGGCTTTCGACAGACTGCTCATTAATTCGTTGTGTTTAATAATTTAAAGAAAAGCGTCGTAGTACAGGTGCTGCTATGTTCAGTGCGTTTGGTTTCGACAATTCATTATTACAGATTGCTTGGACTGGTTTGCTGAAAGGTAGGATGGTAATGCACGTTTTCGTTTTGGTCTTCCTTCCTGCACAGCAAGTGCTCCTGCGTCCCTTCATCCGGTTGGTCTTAATCGATTGTCATTTATGTCAGATGTAGCACCCTTTCGGTGCCTATCTGTCATGCTTGCAGAAGGAAGTACTAGGGATGGGATACTGCCAAGTTGCCCAAGCCTAGCCAGGGAAGTTGAGAGACAGAGGTCTGGTTCAAACCACGGACCTTCCGTTCGGTAGATTCGCGCTCTCATCACTGAGTAATCTCGCCCCTCGATTGTCAGTTCTCCTTGATGGATTACAAAAAATGGAATGTGTCAGTCGTGGCACGGTTCCTCCTCAAAGAAACCAGCTTTAGGAGGAGTTCTCCTGGGGACCGCTGTGTTTCACCAACAATCTGGGACCTCTGCTGTTTTATTAGGCCTTATTAGGCAGTTGAGAGCACATCACCACTAATCATTTTGTGCATACCAAGGAAGCGTGCGTGAACTGGTCCAAATACATTGATGATCTGATAATCACATCACTGGCGAGACAGAATAAAGATAAGGGTAAGAGCTGAAAACTATGGAAGGCGAATGAATCCATCTGTGAATCTGCTATTAAACAGACTGAGAATGATGTGGAAAATGAAGCCTGTAGAATAATAACAGAATCCTTTGGAAAGTACATGGTGTGGAGTTATCGTTACCAGCTTTTGGTATAAAGATCACATTTCGCAGCTTTGTTAGGAGGGAACACAAATCACTTCAAACTAGAAAGCTAGATGATGGTCACTTGTAGACTGAGGAGTGTTGGACAACTCAAATGGCATTTTAGCAATCTTGGCAGACAATTGTGCTGATCTCTTCTGATAATTGGTCAGGACTGCCGGCTCTTTGAGTTCTTCCAGTTGTTCCCAACGAATTAAAACGAACACTCGTTTTCGAAAGATTTTGGTGACACTCAGTAGATTTTTTGCCGGGCAACGTTTCGCTTTTGACGCAAAAGCTAGGTTTTGAGGTTGGTCGAGATTTAAGGCGGAGGGTGAGCTAATCAGCTAAATCAAGCCAAATCTATGCTGGGTGTTGGCCGAGGGATTTTTGTGTGCTAGGGTGTGAACACTCGTTTTCGAAAAAGTTTGGTGACAATCAGTAGATTTTTTGTCGGGCAACGTTTCGCTTTTGACACAAAAGCTAGGTTTTGAGGTTGGTCGAGATTTAAGGCGGAGGGTGAGCTAATCAGCTAAATCAAGCCAAATCTATGCTGGGTGTCGGCCGAGGGATTTTTGTGTGCTAGGGTGTGTGAACAAGTGTTGGGTCGATGGGGCAACCTACGTATGTTTGGGTCCAACCTAGGGTCTAGTTCGGTTCATTTGATGGTCCCTCTTGAACGTCGTTTGAACCTTCGGTCCGTCTGTGTGGATGAGCTAGTGCTACGATGGTTGTGTAAGAGGGATGCTATGACCTTTGGTCGGGTTGGGATTTCCACCCCCCAACCCCCAGTTTTTGCTACTGATTCTACGTGGATTGACAACCATACAGTCACGTGTCAACTCCGCTTATCTAACACCACTTTCCAAACGCTCGCAAGATCCACACCCTTGATTCCATTCACACTGTGATGCTTAGTACTTTCCACCGCCTCGGCCATCAGCCGCTGTGGTGCATATCGAAGTCCCCGTCTTAAAACTTCCACATTCTCCAGATCTATTCTACATCCCGTGTCTAAGGCATGTGCCGTCAACGCTGAGTCTTTGACTAGCGTTTGGTTTTCTTCTGTATTTCTTGGTAGTTTGTTTATCCTTCTTTTATGCTAACCAATTCTTGTGTGCAATTCCCTGGCAGTTTGTCCTATATAAACCTTAGCGCAATCGTTGCAGTAAATTTTATACAAGCAGTCCCTAGCCCTTTCAAGTGGTAAGGGATTTTCCAATTGCACCAAAACTGAGCGTAGCGTTTTTCCCCTCTGAAAAGCTACTCGAATGTTGGCTAAGTTCAACAGTCTTCGAATAACCTCCTATGTTCCTGCTCTATATGGAATGACTGCTGTGCCAATCCATTCCTTACTGGGTCTAGGTACTGGAGCCAATATCCTTCTTAGTTGACGCTTAATCAAACTCACTGGGTATCCTATTTCTTGAAGTCTGTTGTCAATCTCGATGTGAGCTGCCGTCCGGTCGATCTCTTCTGTGCACAGTGCTCTAAATCGACGAAACATCGATGGGACATTACTAGCGTACACTGACTTTGGGTGTGCTGATGAGTAGCTTAAGACGGTTTCTGTGTCTTTTGGTTTCTGGTAGATAGCAGTTTTTGGTTTCCCACCAATCTTATGTGTTATACAGTCCAGAAAGAGTAATGTACCCGAGGTGGACACCACCTACACGCTAAACATGATGTGAGGACAGCCTTGGAAGCAATAAATCTAGCGATTGTTACCAAATTTTCCCGAAAACGATAGCTACCCAATCGGTTCCAAGCGTTTTCCAACTGATTGGTTTTTTCTATATTGGTGTAAGTGGTCTATCAGAATTAAAAGCTCAGGATGCAAGCACCGTAAATGAATTCGTTCTCCCGTCTTTCTGCGCTTCCGGCTTCGTCCCTTGGTGATGCGCAGACCGCTGTGGCTGGACATGACGGGTTGGGTACTGGGTTGAGCCGTCGGGAGGAAGCACCTCTACTAGACTGGATACTCGTCATTAGTCTCCTCCATGTGGTCCATTTTGTTTATGAAAGAATTTTGGGGAAGAGAGGTCCATCGATCCCTATTCATTGTATCTGCTGATACGGATTGGTGTGAAGGGCGTGAACTCGTATATTGACAAGCATAGCGCTGCTGAGGCTCAAGTGGGCGGTCGTCTTAGGTTAGACACAAAACCCAGGGACAACGGGGGTGCAGCTGTGTGCTTAAGATGGATTGTTCCTTCGCAGTAACTTCCGGACAGCGAACATCGTTTGAGCATATGATGCCAGCTCATGAACAACCATGAATCCAAATAGACCAAAGTGTCATCCGTGTCGGGGACGCTGCTCCCTCTAGAATACCCAAGTGGACTCCGATCATACGCCTATCCGTTGCCGCTCTTAGCTTCGTCATTACGAAGCTCGTGGACCCAGATATCAAACAGACCTATCAGTCTCTTGCAGCGCCTGTCTGCTGGTCGAATGCCAGATATTATCAATAGGCGGATAGAAATATCCACAGATATCTCCGGTACTCGCACCACATAAGCAAGAATGAGTTCTCGAGAAATACACTCATTTGCAAATGAATTTGGTTTTAACGGGAGACTCAACTGAATACTTCATGAAAATATACTGCGATGTCTCGAATATAGTGCCAACTGAATCATGAGGCAGCCTATGTGCAGCACATTCAGTTGCAGAATATCATAAACGAAAGATTCAGTTGAGTCTCTCGTGAGAACCAGATTGATTTGCAAATGAGCGTATTTCTCGAAAACAGTCCAATTTCGGTTCAAGTAGATCATAACGTTGACGGAAACTCGGGGACTGCGCCTACCTGATGAGCCCAGAGCAGAAGGGTGAAACCGGTCGTGGGCTGTCGAAGAGTTTTCAGCAATCTTGTGAGTAGTTTCCTCCGCAAGAATGAGTTCATTAAGTCAGAAAAACACTGCCAGCACAGTTTCTCATGAGCAACGATTCGGGTCGCATGCTGAGCTTAGACCGGCTTACGAAACAATACCGCAGATTGTTTGACCGGAAGCTTACTCATTCTGAAGACAAAATATCCTTGACGGTGACTATACTGTTTTGGATCGACCACAACCACTGTATTCTAGCGTGCCCCCCCCCCAACAGAGGCCGGGGGTGGTGGTAGTGCTCTGTCTTGGGAGGAAATGCTGATGAACTGATGTGATCAATCGTATAAACATCTGTCCGTCAGGAATCCATCGAGATCACACAATGTACCCTGATCCGATAAATTTGATTTGACACCTTGTCGTACGACGACGGTTTTTGGTTCTATTTCTGGAAGGAATCTCTTGCATATGATCATCCCGATGTTTGTCGCTCAGACAGTAAAAAAAATCCAGTTCTACAACGTCAGCCTTTTAATACACTGATGGCGAACAACCAGACAGTCAACATTCACTCATTCAAGTTGAAAAGCTACCTTACTGAGGATACCGCTAGAGTTGGAAAATGTGTGGAGACCGACAGTGTTGGATTCTTATAGGTTCCTACCATGTCTAAGTGACTGTGTCACATCTGTCAAGAGTGCGTGGACATCACAGTGCCTTGGTTGCTAATATGTACCGTTTTTAGTACCACTGACAAAGCTGCATTCAGTTTAGTTGGGTAGCAAGGTTTCTCATCCACACAGATTTAAAGACAGAACTTATCGATTTGCTGTATACCTATCAGTACACGGTTAACTGCAGAGAAATCTAGGCGCCCACCTGCCTTAAGTTAACCCAAATGACAAACAAAAAGCGACTGGGTCGTTCCGGTCAAAAGAGTACTTTTCTATTAGTTTGATACAGTAGTAGCATAGTGCGGAATAACAGCGCAAGAACGGTAAGAACGTTAACAGCGATGTGGCGGACCAAAACTTTATTCATTCAAAGTGCAGCAAATTGTGACATTAATGCTGTTCATCCTCCGGTCATGTTACCACGATCTAAAAAATCGTTCAGCTGTAGCACCCTTTCGGGCCTAACTGCAGAGTACTTTTCTATTAGTTTGATACAGTAGTAGCATAGTGCGGAATAACAGCGCAAGAACGGTAAGAACGTTAACAGCGATGTGGCGGACCAAAACTTTATTCATTCAAAGTGCAGCAAATTGTGACATTAATGCTGTTCATCCTCCGGTCATGTTACCACGATCTAAAAAATCGTTCAGCTGTAGCACCCTTTCGGTGCCTAACTGCCATGACATTAGAAGGAAGCACGAGGGCTGGGATACTGCCAGGTTGCCCAAGCCTAGACAGGGGGAGTCGAGAGACAGAAGTCGGGTTCGAACCACGGACCTTCCGGTCAGTAATTTCGCGATCTAACCAATGAGCCACTGCTCACATAACTATGTTAAAATCACAAAGACCTTCATTGAATCCTCTTGTGAACGAGTGAACCAGTGAAACCAAGTAACAACACCGGGTACAAGACCCCCGGGAGGATTGATGCTCGATCCAGGAAAAACCGTACATGGCATTGTTCGCCATGTTTCGATAAGGCAGGCCGAACCGGAGAGAGATGCCAGTCAACCACAACAATACTCTGAACAATTCAAGCTTCGGGTTTCATGGCGTCGACACAACATATCTAGCCTGTCAATTAGTGACAATGAATGTGGTGATCCTGCAAGAGCTACTCTTAACAAAAGGTCAACTCTTACGAGAGATCGAATACGGTAACCTCATGCTCCTTGGGAGGAAGGGAGTTTGGACTCTTCTAAGGGGCGCAGATCAGAGTAGTTTCCCTGTTTTGGACTCGTCACTAGGAGGTCCACCTCTTCGGAAAAACTAACTCAGAAGATTGCTCCAGTTGATTGATTCGTTCGTAAAAGTTCCGCGTAACTGTTTGGTGGATTAGTTAAGGGTTGAGGACAGAAGGAAACCTCAGGGAGGTGAATGGTCGCATGAAATGAACCGCATAAAAACCACCTTATGGATGATTGACGGCCGCACGATATTCTGTTGGGATTTTTTCAACTTTGGTCCTATAAATGGGCCACTTTTAACCTCACCGCCTCTCGGGTGGCAAGTTTTGTTTTCTAAACATGTGAGCACAGTTAAAACGGAGAAAATACCACACACTGTTTCCACTCCCCAATTATCTAATGCATTTCACACGCTCTGGGGAGCCTCTCGTCAACATTGTTCCCACCTCAGCTGGTCTAATCGATTGGCTTATCGTAGAAGGCGTGAAATAGACGCCAGTAGTGCGCGTACGAGAAAACTGTGTACGCGTGCGCGCGCGCACACACAAATAGGTGGGATTCATTTATCATCCGGGTCGTGGGCGCTTTCCAAATAGCCGGGCAAAAACAACGCGAAATGACCAATTTCGTAACCTCGCCAGGTTACAAAAATATTCGCGGTTTGGTTTACAACACCGAAAATGTAACCGCTACATGCGTGTGATGCGCGAAGTGAACAGCTGTTACATGCTTTTCGGAGGGGACTACAATAACCGAACAAATTGTTTTCAGTGACTTCTCACAGGATGTGATACACTGTTACAATTTCTTCACTGGTTAGGTCGTGACCACCACCACCGCCACAAGGATCGATACAGGATACGTCAGCAGGCAACGTGATTTGTGACATCGAGCGTGGCTGTCCCGTGGCTGTCTCACTGGTGGTTAAGTGGAGATGCGAAGTATGATCAAGATGTTTCAATGCGCACTGGCATTCCGAGGTTATTCCGACGAATTTGGCCATACATCCGCACCTGAGGTGAATATAACAGTCGGAAACAGGCTTACCATCTATAGATTACCATCTGCCTGAATATGTTAACAGAATAAAAGAGTATTCAGTGTTTCCGATTCATTTGATAAAAGTGAGTATACTTTTTCGGGACAATGTTCCTGATGGCCCGAAGCCAGATTATATCAAATCAGAAGTATCGGGTTTATGAGGAGCCGTGGAGGATGGGCATCTTCCCGCAGTTACTTCATTCTCGCTACACCGTTCCAAATGATCCGGAGACATGCTGTCTATATTTTCTGTAGGTTTTAATTCCTGACCTCCTAAGTTAGTGCATCAGTGGGACCATCACTTGGACAGAAGGTGCAGGTTGATGCCTGGAATCAATAAAACTCGATACCAACAGAGTATTTTGTCTCTGAAGGTGGATGGTCCACCATCGGGCAGATTTCACGCAGTGTCCTATACACAGGAGCAGAGACTCTGTTAGCAGTATGGAGCAAGACTGACGGAGATAGTTCGGGTGAGCAAACCTTGTTTGGGACCATCGCGCAGCTAAATTGCTTTCACCAACTATCATTTAACGTGAAAAAAGTCCGGATTTGAGACACAGAAGTTTTAGCTAGCAGACAGAGAATGTGACAACACTGCTGACACATCGTAACATAACTTACCAGGGGTGGAGTTCAAACAAGCGTCGAAATGCTTACTGATGGTATTCCACTAGAATCATAGTTGGAATTCCGCTGCATCTGAAGACATTCATCCTTCAAAGGTCTACCACAAGGCATTAACATTTCTAAAATGGTGTTGACATCCTTCAAGGGGAAGACTCCGATTAGGCAATTTTGTGGCGTTTTCGTCGACAATATCTATGCACCTCTGAAGCATCGAACTGGATTCTTGATCACTTAATTTTTGAGAGTTTTGGTGACGGAACGTCTTGTGCATCGTACATGATATTTTCGATCACTAGCGGCAATGAGCACGGTTTGGAAGTCAGGCAAATTCCTAGTTGAGCTCATGCAAGTCGACGTTATTGGAATAAGCTTCCATCTGTTCGTATGAGGCTGTTTAGAAGAGATCCACAGTTCGCGACATATTTTGTTGTCAAACAGCTTTTTGACTTAGATCTTGTGATCAGGCGATGTTTCAATCTTGCTCCCTGTCTTCGTGGACGGTTGAGATAGCTCAGTGGTTAAGGCGCGAACTTAGTGACGGAGTCTGCGTGGTTCGAACCCAATCCCGGTAGACATTTGCGGGGTTAAAAAAATTATGCCAAAAAATATATTTTGAAAAATGTAGTTTAGGGTTTCAGATTCATCTCGAACATTCCTGGTCTGAATTCAACATTTGACTACATCGCTGACCTTGGTAATTGGAAACTCGATGCATAGTGACACTACGAGATGTGGTGGCCCACTGGTTTACGTTAATATGAGGCTGGACTGGACCTCGTGAGTTTGTTTTCGAAATTCCTAACATTGGCCGACTGTTTGGGTGATGTGTTCCCAAGACATCTTTTTAAGAAAAAGGTTTTTCACCGAATGTCTTCGGGACTAGTCGGCAGCAATTCTCGGCTGTGTTGCCAAATTTCTGACGTGATTCAGAGGGCTCGAGACGGCTCAGTGGGTAGAACCGTGAATAATGGGAAAGTCCGTGGTTCGAAACCAAACTATGAATATCGAGTGCTCCTGTCTAGGCTCGGTCAACCAGGCAATATCACTCGTACTTCCTTTGAGTGGTATGGCAGCTAGGCACTGAAGTAGTGTTACAGATGAACGATTATTATTATTCATTATTATTATTAATTATTAGCTGTTTACCATCATACTCTCCCTATGCTTAATTCGTGAGAACAGTTTAAATTCACATTCAAATTTTCAATCTTCCTCATAGCCCCATAGTCATTTGTAGTCCTCGTCGATAAGTCATGAAATCACTAGACGGGCTTTCTCACGTTGACTCTGCTCATGTGCACTCTGCATCCTTTCGAATGAGTCACAGTCACACTGCATGTTTGCTTGAAGGATCCGTATGGATACATTTGAGCGGAGATCGTGACAATATTTCCAACCACGTTCTTCTAACCAATCAACGTTTTAACGACTTAGTTTATTTGTTTTGTTCGTTCCTGGTAGGGCAAACCGAATAAGAATGTATCGGAATGCCCTGGTTCACTGGCGATAAACAATAATATTTATGAGTCTGTTTCCTGTTTTGGAAGACCGAAGGGAGGACTCAAGCATCAGAAGGCCATATAGATTCAGTCTCAGTAGTCGAGGTTCTCTGGTCGACAGTAAACAAAACTCAGTATTGGTGTTATGGTTCAGGTGGACTACACTGTAGATTCTAACAGAATAACGTGTTAGGACAGGCGGGATTAGAACCTTTGTGGAAGCTTTCCTACGACCTTTACGTTCCGTCAGCCAAACCAATCTACGCCGGAGAACCAACAAGCACTGTACAGCTGTTCCATCCTTCGTGAGAATCACCAGCAGTGCGTATCTCACAAAACTCTGCGACCTTTCGGCCAGTGGCTGAACGCTTAACCATTCAGCCACGAAGCAGCTCAGTGCTTACGGACCGAAGGAGCTGTCGTTCGAATCCAACCTCAGCATCTCGACTGCTCCTATCTAGGCTTGATAAACTTGACAGTATACCCCCCCTCATGCCTCCTTGCCTTCGAATGACAGCTAGGTACCGATAGGGTGCCTGAGCTGAACGATTAAACCATTTAAACTAGCAACCACGAGAGGCTGAACGTCTGTGTGATTAGCCCCCAGTCAGACAGGTTAAATGTTCAACCACTGGCCGGAATCTCGCGGGTTCGAAACTCTCTGAGTTTCGTGAGGTGCACACTACTGATGCAGCCAAATAAGGATGAACCAGCTGCACAGTTTCTCTCAGCTCATCAACGTTGTTTGGCTTCACTGCCAGAAGGAGACCTGAGTTGAAACTGACCAGATCTCCTCACCTTTCACCAATTTTCTGGACGTCGTTCTTCCAGTGAGGAGCAACACCTCTCCTCCCTGAATCAGCTCCTCACTAATGACAGGTGAGGTTCATCCGTATCTTTCGACTGATGATGGGAGGAGGTTTGTACACATTGTTTTGCGTTTGTCAGCTGATTTCCAAAATGGTCATTGCAAACTTTTGCCATATAGCTATTGGAAGAGATCGAAGAATTGCCATTTTTCAAAATTTCTACAGTAAAGCGGGATATCAATTATCTGGTTGTTAACTGCATCTAAGCTGGCGTAATCTAAACTGATTCCGCTGGACGCATCACTGGGAATTGAAAGTCCTCAAAGTTTAAAGGAGGTTTTTGCCACATGGACTGGACTAAATCGATTTCTTGGGCACAGAATAGTTGTGTACCACCCGAATGCAGTTTTCTTCACGGCTGAAGAAACTTCTTCAGGCCTCCTTAGCATGCGTCATTACGATCTTCTGTTGAAAGAGTGAAACAAGTTCGAAATTATCTTTGGATTAATATTGATAATAACATTAATTGATAAAAATAATAACATTCCAATTAATAAGTGATATGCACGACATTATGGGCTGTCAGATCGAAATAATCGCACGCGATTTCATCTGTCACAGTTCGCCTGACATTCCCAACAATACCGCCAACCAATTTGTTCATACGTATGAGTCAGGCAAAAGTTTATTCCAAGGTCGTTTAGTCAGGGAAACCACGGAAAGCGGTACACGACTGTTAAACAAGCAGAAAGCGGAAGGCTGCTGTAAATCAATCCATCAAACTTCTCTAAATTCTCTGGTTACGTTCA
>NW_008751889.1:174457-189592 GCF_000715545.1 Opisthorchis viverrini | reverse complement strand
GGTATGGCAGCTAGGAAATGAAGTAGTATTACAGATGAACGATTATTATTATTATTATTATTATTATTATTAATTATTAGCTGTTTACCATCATACTCTCCCTATGCCTAATTCGTGGGAACAGTTTAAATTCACATTCAAATTTTCAATCTTCCTCATAGCCCCATAGTCATTTGTAGTCCTCGTCGATAAGTCATGAAATCACTAGACGGGCTTTCTCACGTTGACTCTGCTCATGTGCACTCTGCATCCTTTCGAATGAGTCACAGTCACACTGCATGTTTGCTTGAAGGATCCGTATGGATACATTTGAGCGGAGATCGTGACAATATTTCCAACCACGTTCTTCTAACCAATCAACGTTTTAACGACTTAGTTTATTTGTTTTGTTCGTTCCTGGTAGGGCAAACCGAATAAGAATGTATCGGAATGCCCTGGTTCACTGGCGATAAACAATAATATTTATGAGTCTGTTTCCTGTTTTGGAAGACCGAAGGGAGGACTCAAGCATCAAAAGGCCATATAGATTCAGTCTCAGTAGTCGAGGTTCTCTGGTCGACAGTAAACAAAACTCAGTATTGGTGTTATGGTTCAGGTGGACTACACTGTAGATTCTAACAGAATAACGTGTTAGGACAGGCGGGATTAGAACCTTTGTGGAAGCTTTCCTACGACCTTTACGTTCCGTCAGCCAAACCAATCTACGCCGGAGAACCAACAAGCACTGTACAGCTGTTCCATCCTTCGTGAGAATCACCAGCAGTGCGTATCTCACAAAACTCTGCGACCTTTCGGCCAGTGGCTGAACGCTTAACCATTCAGCCACGAAGCAGCTCAGTGCTTACGGACCGGAAGATCTGTGGTTCGAATCCAACCTCAGCATCTCGACTGCTCCTATCTAGGCTTGATAAACTTGACAGTATACCACCCCTCATGCCTCCTTGCCTTCGAATGACAGCTAGGTACCGATAGGGTGCCTGAGCTGAACGATTAAATCATTTAAACTATCAACCACGAGAGGCTGAACGTCTGTGTGATTAGCCCCCAGTCAGACAGGTTAAATGTTCAACCACTGGCCGGAATCTCGCGGGTTCGAAACTCTCTGAGTTTCGTGAGGTGCACACTACTGATGCAGCCAAATAAGGATGAACCAGCTGCACAGTTTCTCTCAGCTCATCAACGTTGTTTGGCTTCACTGCCAGAAGGAGACCTGAGTTGAAACTGACCAGATCTCCTCACCTTTCACCAATTTTCTGGACGTCGTTCTTCCAGTGAGGAGCAACACCTCTCCTCCCTGAATCAGCTCCTCACTAATGACAGGTGAGGTTCATCCGTATCTTTCGACTGATGATGGGAGGAGGTGTGTACACATTGTTTTGCGTTTGTCAGCTGATTTCCAAAATGGTCATTGCAAACTTTTGCCATATAGCTATTGGAAGAGATCGAAGAATTGCCATTTTTCAAAATTTCTACAGTAAAGCGGGATATCAATTATCTGGTTGTTAACTGCATCTAAGTTGGCGTAATCTAAACTGATTCCGCTGGACGCATCACTGGGAATTGAAAGTCCTCGAAGTTTAAAGGAGGCTTTTACCACATGGACTGGACTAAATCGATTTCTTGGGCACAGAATAGTTGTGTACCACCCGAATGCAGTTTTCTTCACGGCTGAAGAAACTTCTTCAGGCCTCCTTAGCATGCGTCATTACGATCTTCTGTTGAAAGAGTGAAACAAGTTCGAAATTATCTTTGGATTAATATTGATAATATTAATTGATAAAAATAATATCCAACCAATTAATAAGTGATATGCACGACATTATGGGCTGTCAGATCGAAATAATCGCACGCGATTTCATCTGTCACAGTTCGCCTGACATTCCCAACAATACCGCCAACCAATTTGTTCATACGTATGAGTCAGGCAAAAGTTTATTCCAAGGTCGTTTAGTCAGGGAAACCACGGAAAGCGGTACACGACTGTTAAACAAGCAGAAAGCGGAAGGCTGCTGGAAATCAATCCATCAAACTTCTCTAAATTCTCTGGTTACGTTCAGAAGGGAATGAAAATTGCCGGTTCAGTCAAACAGCAAGTCTCAAGCATTTGTCTTGTGGGCAATGACGGCGGATTGCTTTCAGTCATCTGCCAGGTTGTCTTACTCACTAGCTAAAAGGTAGGGGCCCTTTCAAGATTTACCACTAGGATTTCCGTCTACCTGTCCACCATTAGTCTCACTGAAGCCGCAGCTAGTTAAGCAGATAGAGTTTGAGCAAAATACCCTGATTATGTTTTGTGCATGATTTTGCACTCGGGATTGGTCTGAGCTGAAATGAACTATGATGACGAGTGGGCTTTACTGAAAGGGGATGTAAAAAGACAGTAAAACCATGGTGGGCACTGACCGTACGTAGCTGTGGCCGCCTGATGACGAATGTCTAGTCAGGGTATGGACATCTACCGGTGTCATGCATGGTTGACACTGGGGGCGAGATGGCCCAAGTGGTTAGAACTTACTGACTGCAAGGTCCGTGGTTCGAACCCGACCTCTGCCCCTCGACTTCCCCTATCTAGACTTGGGCAACCTGGCAGTATCCCAGCCCTCGTGCTTCGGGTGGGTGGCATGGCAGCTAGGCACCGGAATGGTGCTGCGGCTGAACGTTTTTATGGTTGACACTGTGACCACTGATTAGGAAGTGCTTGAATACTGCCTTCCAACAAAACATCACAATGTTCCGACCCCCTACAAACGAGGTCACCACAATTTGGTACGTTCTAAAATCCCACTCAGTCGCAGTTGGGATAAAAGCAAAAAAACTACTAACTAGTTTGGGGTTAGGTCAGACAAATGACTCGATCTTTGTTACGGTGACGGAACAAGCAGATTTTTGACACACCGTGTGTGAGGCTAAGGATATCTCGGTGTGCTCCTTAAGCTGATGTTTTTTCTGAGCTTAGTGAATACGCAAGGAATCTGTTGGTTTGACCTTCATATCAGCCTTTAAATGCGACCTCGGTTGATTGATAGCCTGGGTCTTTGACAACGCATTGGAGGCCAGACAGAAGTTCATATTCGGCAGATATGATTATGGAAGAGCCACACACACACACACAGATTTCTTTCCTGATTCCTCTCAAGCAGTCCCTCACATTCTGTTAGTGATTCCGGAACATTACCGATTCCGTTTAACTATAGGTCTTTCCATACGTCAAGATTTCGGGAGCTAACTGATCCATTTACGGAAAACGTTGAGTTTGTTCACTTAATGCGTGCTTTATTTTGTATAGCTTGCTTACGTTACTGATTTAATCGTAACAAGTCTCTTCTCAGAAGGGACTGATAGTCCCTGTTCCGGCCTGATCACTTACTTCTTCTGCGATAAGGGGCGGAGGAAAATCGTAACCCGCCACTGATGTATGGGCGACAGTCCCATATCCCCATATTCTATTAGATGCATATATCTTTCATTGTACAGGTAGTTGTTCACTCCACGTTTGAAGTGTTGCGGCCCAATTTACTCTGATTTCCGGCTCCAGAGGCTTTCTAATAATGACAATCAATGCGGGTCTGAGCCAGCCCCCTTCCACCTGGTCCTCTCTACAACCACTCAGCGTTTTTCACTGTCATTAAGCACCTAAACCCTTATTTACCTCATCCGTCGTTGTCGGTTTGCGCCCGTGGAGCTCACGCGCGAAAGTCTAGAAGTCGATGAGTCATTTCGCCAGGCCTCCTAGTCTACGGTGTACTGGCTGACTAACTTGGAGTTCGCCACACGTGCACAGCCACGCCCGTATTGTATTGTTTGTGAGTTGGTGATGCTGATACAGGTGACTGATGTACGGAAGGTCACAATCGTCGCAATTTTGTCGTTCGCTGGTGCTTGGTGATTCTACTCAGCTTTTTGTAAGTTAGCATGTGTCTATCTATCTGTGCTAGCAGACACTTTGAATGAGACACGCGCGTTGTCTGCTGATTATCTAGCCATGTGGGTGACAAAGACTGCTTGGTGTACAGGTGTACAGATAAAGTGTATACAGTCACGCAAAGAACATTGGAAGAGGGGGAGTGAGGTACACAAAATGCGTTGTTCATTTGGGGACTAGAATTCCAATGAACAAATCGCCTGTGGTTTTCTTCGGAATGGGCACGTGACCCTTCCTCTCAGTGAACCAATACGGGAAAAGGCCTCGTCTGGTGGTGAGCTTTCATAGGATGGATCACAGCGTAGGCTTAAACTGAAGTGCGACGCCGGTGAGGAGGAGTGGCATCTAAATTCGTAATGCATTACTTATACGGTTGCTGAAAATTCTTCGATGACCCACTACCGGTTTCGCCCTTCTGCTTTGGGCTCATCAAGTTGGTGCAGTCTCCAAGTTTCCGTCAACCTTATGTTCCACTTGAAACTAAATTACACGAAATTAGCGAACTACACTCATCAGCAAACAAATTTGGTTTTTTGAGAGACTCACCTGGAATCCAGCTGAATCCCTCGTTTCAGGTGAGTCTCTTGCAAAACCGAATTTGTTTGCAAGTGAGTGTATTTCGCTAAGGAGTGGCATCTGTTTATCGGGAATCTAGAGAGAAATTCTGAATTCATTCGGGTTATTCGATTGGATTCAAGCTGTATTTCGGTCTACCAGCAGGTTAACTAAATGAAGCTCATATTTTTTTTAAAAAAAACGGAAAGGTATTTGTTTTATCGGATGTTCCGAGTGGGAAGTTGGACAACCACTGGACTCCTGTTGAAAGCTCGAATCTGGGTGACTCATGCTCATTTGCCTGGGGGTCCCCAAACACATCACGGTAAAACTCTACTCGGAGAGAGAAATATTCCTTCCAAGCGCGTTTCTCGAAGACTAGCTCAGGTTCCGCAATAACTATGGAGAAATATGCGTAATGGTGCTTCATTGATTCGCCTCTTCAAGTTAGTTGAGCCAAAAGTGGAATCTTTTTATTTGAATGAAGACATCTGAAGCCGAAGGGCTGAGAAGCACAGTACTGCCGTTTCCTTGTCGTTTCGGGTCAATGATTCTGCACTCCCTTCGGTTCCCCAAGGTATTAGGTTGAGCATTGTAGCATGTGACCACGATTTACTGGTCACTGGTACGTCTAGCTTGCGCTCAGCCAAGATCACTAGTCATTGTGCGGTTCACATCATATTAATCGGTGTTAAAATCTCATGAGATGCACTCTGCAGATGACTTCCGAAAGACGTATGGTTCTTTCTGGATTATCAGGTTGGTTTATGTTGACCTTTAAGATGGAATTTCCAGAATCTTCTCTCTAGCTACAAACTGAACATATGGAATTTGTGTTCCCTTTGACGCGTTTGAACTGACTTGAGCACCACTCACATACACACTCTTTTTACTTGAGTTCTTCGATCGCCAAAGTACCATTTAGATTGGAGGTTATTTTTTCGGAGCGCTGCTTAGTGATGCCAAGAGTCAGATGACTGTCTGCCATCAAAGGACACTCTGTCTCATCAAGGAGTAACTGGTTTTAGAAGCGTCACTTCTTTGGATATGAGGAGCCTCCTCAAGTACTTAGTGAGATGTCTCGTTGTAACCGTCGAAGGTTGCAAGCTTGAAACCAATTGTTGGCATAATTATTATAGGTGGCTTGTACACTGTCGATCCAGGCGATAGCATAAAATGAGAGAAAATCAATAATTGGTAGCTCCCATTTCCATCCACCGGAAACCCTTCATGACTACTAGAAGCTTTCAGGAGTACTGCGAACTTGAGTATGGCTCGTATGGGTTGTTTCTGACGAGCTGGTATATTCGTATACACGAACCCCAGGAAACACGCAATCCTGCTGACTCGTCATATTTCCGCCCACATTTCTACAACTCATGTTTACTCACCACAGTCGGACTCGCGTGATTAGCACGCGATATTAGCACTATCGTGGCAAGCGTTTTTGGAATGTCCCCCACCGCCTGCGGCAATTCACAGAGCACTGGTCCGTGATTGGAATTTGATTCGTGCTCAGGAGTACTGTCCAGTTCGTGAGCTTCTGTGTCCACTCATCATCCAATGACGAGTACGGTTGAGCACCAGAGTGTCCAGGTGGTCTGATTGTCAGAAGTGGAGGAGTTGTAGAGTCGTTTACTCCACCACGACGAAATATGGTCAACTGATGAGTTAGCGGATTCCAGCCACCCAAAACTTATCTCTCCACGTTCAGTACTACGGAAGATTTTTGATGCTGACAGTCCACTGATAATACATATGAGGTTGAAAGCGGACGCAATTGGGATTTTCGACTCGCCGGAAGAGGCACATACGGAGTCATCTTTGTAATGAATCAACAGCCGATAATAGTCCCTTTTTCGTAGTCATAGCACTGACCTTGTGTTTTCGATTACTCCTCTCTCAGCGTAAACCATCATTTTGCGCTCGCTAACATTAATCATTTCCATACCAGATTTAGTTTACGGTTCACGAAAGAATGAACCTGAAATACATGACAATTTTCGTTTGTTTCTTCTGGGCGAAACAGTGCTTATCAAATTCGATAACGTTTTTGATCATGATTCATCACTGTTTTGGCGTTTTATTAGTCGACATTCTACGAGATCGTATTTCCTGTTTGGCACCACTCGATTCGCAGCAGAAACTCTTCATAACATGTCACTCGTCACGTTCAGTTTATCTGATCACGGTTTTTGTTCTCCCCAATCCATTTGGTCCGTATCTACTCGCTGGATGACTCATCACGCTATCTCACAACTCATCTTACACGCGCACGAGTTCCGTTCACGACTATCACACACATGTTTGGAGCGCAAGAGATGAGCACTGACCCTTGAGTGTCTGACTTTGAGTTCTCCACCTGCTCAAGTTCTTACAGGTTGATCAGCCTGATGATACATTTTATTGTGAGTCTCCGGTTGATTGAATGAAATGGATACTGCAATAGTCTAATATGAGTCACGCACATGAATTATCCACCTGAATCTGTAAGTGCAGTCCTTTCGTTGTGGAACACTTGTAGGATTCAATTTCAACGCTTTCACGTTTAGAATGGCGTTGATTATGAACGGTCTAGTTTAGTGACGCATTCCGTTTATGGGATCAGTGGGCGAATTGTCGTGGCAAACAAACAAAGCAAAGTTGTTCAACTGGGCATACATACGTGTGTTGAAAGCACCCGATGTTTTTTTGGTGCACGTGAAGGACATCGCCTTGCCAAGTGGGAAACAACATGAATGCAAGACAAAAAAACAAACCTGTCTTCACAAAATCTTTTGTCAGAAACAGATGGAAACCCTTTTCACTTTTTCAACGCAGATCGTTACATCGTAAAACGCTCGAACTGCTATTTTCCGCTACATCGCCCATCATCCGTCTCCACCTTGTACGCCATCCCTAAAAAAAGCGGCTTGTTTCTGATCGTGGGATCGAAAAAAGTACTGTACCCAGAAAAATTGTATGTGCTGTCTTTGTCCCAATCGGTGCACTGGTAAGTCTGGCACCTGAACATCCGGTTGATGCCATTAGATCCACTGCTGTCGGGCTGTACTCCATTTAAATCGAGGAATCATTAACCCCATTAATGTTCGGTTGATCGCGACTTTCTGTTGCCTGTGATGATCGGGCGCCACAGTGTGGTTGTGAATGGAAGCCACATCTGTGAATGGCGCCCACCAGCACACGCATTGGTTTGTTTATCGCGTCTAACCTGAAGGTCAACTGTATGAGCGCCATAAATAAGCCCGAAGCTCCACGCAACTAATCTTACGCCAGGGTAACCCGTTCGTTTGGAGCCGGCTGGTTCAAATGAGGGTGCTCACTGTGTGATTTTGGACCTGTTGTCAAATAAGTGTGAAACTCCCGCACTCAAGCCAACATATAGGGGACTGATGCAAAGCGCAATGACCCTCAGGAAGCGAGTTACTTCTGGGCTCGACAAATAAAACGTGTGCAAGTTCGCTATTCTGGTATCGCAAACGTGAAGACAGACATCTGAATAGGATGTGGGTTTTCCCCTGATTTACTGTCTTTCACCTGACGCCATTCAGCACCTCGTCGCCAGTGTACCTGATTGTTTACGCATACAGATGTTTAATTTTGTGGGAGCAACATGCGAAATTATACGTCAGTTGGAAACAATTCAATCAGGCATTAATCCAACGCTTGTTTTCAGACACATTTTAGCCTTCGATTTCAATAAGTTGGTCTAACGTCGATGTCAGGCTACTGGGTAGTACAGCTGCATTGCCTCATCGAACTGGGATAAACTAAACGATGATGGTTCGCCATGAGATTCGATCAGAATGAGCGGTTTATGTCTAAAAAGAATTATTTTAAGACGTTTCATTGGTCAAAACCAAATGCAACACTGTGAATTCTGTCTGGATACGACAACCCAACCAGCTTGAAAGAGATCCATGCGGTTGAATTCGGATTCACCTTTCGCAGTTTACCTGATTAGTCGGTCCAGGTTAGCTGACTTTCCGAATATCCTCAAAGTAATGTTTGGTGTTGCTAGTAAACGTACAACCCAGGGATTCGTTACATAGGAATGATTGCCAGATAACTAAGCATTACCTGGTCTCACCCTACAACAGATTAACGAAGAACAGGTTTGTGAGGAATGAGCCATTGACTGCCCTGGGGATAACTTGATAGGAGATAAGAATCCACTGCCTACAAAACGGTTAGCTTCCTCTCCAAATCAGCTGGAAGAGCGTTTGGACAAGCGGTAATTCGGCTTAGCTTGAAATACGCTAGGGCAACAACGAATCTCTCTTGTGTCCTTACCTATCAGATGACCATCTTGCACAGACCGTATCTAAACTGATCAGAAGCAATGTCTTCCAAGCTATTTTAACTAAATGCCCAGCTTCTCACGTGTAAGTTACGCTCAACCTCTGGTCGGGAGCAGGTGTACCCTGGAGCAACGGTGTAAGAGTCATATCTTACAGGATAGTTAGCTTAATAGTGGGACGCTTGATGTCCGCCGTTAAAATTCTTGCTGCACTGCTCAGTGTATCCACGTTGTTCTCTTTGTTCTGGCGCGGGTGCCGTATTGACAACCTTTTAATGCAACTCAGACGTAGCTATGACGGGAACAGTAAAGTATTTGCAAAGTAGAAATGAACATCGAGGTAATTCCGCGTTCGTCGAATATGAAGAAACTTTCGACATTTGGCGGATTACCAGTTCGACCTATTTAAACCACATGCGGGTCAAGAAAAGACGGTGGAATCAATTGTTTGTTAGCAAAAAGTCGCGGATACCACCAACAAGAAACGGACATGTTCTCATCATATTTCCAGCCAAACCTGGTTGGTTCCTATCGAGAATTTTCCACCCTTTCCCAATTTAGTGCCATTGCACAATTCTCATGAGGTTGGGTTAAAAAATAATGCCAACTCCCAACAAATACTCTCTAAATGTTCACGTAAATTAGCTTCTCTCCCAACAGAGACCGAGTGACAAAATTCATCTTTTATATTTTCCTAGATTAAGGCAAGTAGCACTGTGACCACGAGAGAGCTCGGTGGCAGCTTTCGTCACTCACGATTAAGTAAATAGACCATTTTCCTATCATATCTGGGTGTGAAAACCTGATAAACTGGACAGCAAAGGAAGACTGTACTTGAAATGCGAGCTTATTAAATTTGGGCGATCAACTATGTAACACATGCGCTCCACGCATAGGAGAATTTTCGGAATTTCTTGTAAGCTAATGTTTTTCAAACTTGACAGCCTATCACCTCTGAGTGTACGACACAATCGACTTTCATTTCGTGCATAAAACGGAAACAGTGGAACCCACGATTGTTGAAAATCTATTTGAAATGTAGTGTTATAGAGTGCTATACGGTAATGCTTCTTTCATGAAAGATCGATAAACTCAGACGTGGAAGCGGTTGATTCATTATGAGATCACTCTGAAAAAAGACCAACCTTTCGAAGCTCTCACTGAAATGTTCTAAAATAACAATAAAAATAATAAATAACAGTTCATCTGCAGCATCATTTCGGTACCTAGCTGCCATGCCACCTAAAGGAGGCACGAGGGCTGGGATACTGCCAGATGACCCAAGTCTAGACAGTGGAAGTCGAGTGGTAGGGGTCGGGTTCGAACCACGGACCTTCCGGCCAGTAAATTCACGCTCTTACCATCTCGCCCTGTTCATTTGATATTCTGAATGTTCTGACATGCTCAAAATATAAAATGAATCGGCTCATACTCGGTGTCCAGAAAAAGCATAAATTCATTCTTCGAATATCGCACACATTCAATGACGTATTCCCACTTCATATTAATGTCCAGTTTACTGATCATGAAATAAGAAGCTGGAGGTTAAGACATTCAAATGTCAGCATGTTCGGCTCTAACACCGTTTCTGTACCCGTTATTATACCACCCGAAGGAAGGAAGCACGAAGGTGGGATCCTGCCAGGTTGCCCAAACCTTCACAGGAGATGCTGAGGTTGGGTTCGATCCAAAGATTTTCCGGTAAGTTGGGCTGAAATGTCAGCACACACACATCAGCCTTTCTCTGGAGGCTCACGCGAAGCAGATCAATTGCTCAGTGGACTTCCCAGTGTACAGTGTGAAGGGAACACTTTTTTACAGCAGCGCATTAGATCGTCGGCTGACGGTTTCAGTACAGGTCTAAATGAACCATTGCTACAATCCAAGTACGAAGTAATGAAGGTAGCATTGCTTTTCTAGACTGTTCGGTGAGTTTTGCAGCATAATTTTCATCCACATGGCATACAACTCTCCTGTCTATGCAAACTTTTTTCTGAAAAGACAGCCTGTGATTGGTTCCTTTTTGTATTCTTCGAATGGTTAAGTTTCATCTACTGAGATATGTTTCATAGGTCATGGACTCGAGATAGCTCAGTAATAAGGTGCAAGCTCAAGGACCTGGAGGTCCGTGGTTCGAATCCAACGTCAGCATCTCAAGCGCTTCTGTCTAGGCTTAGGAAGCCTAGGAAGCGCTTCTGTCTAGGCTTAGGAAGCCTGACAGTATGCCAGCCCTCCTGCTCATTCCGTTAGCCATACACCTAGTCACCGAGAGAGTGCTACAACTGAACGATTTTTTCATAGTCATCCATATATTATCATATTATCATGTCATATTGTTTATTGTTGTACCCTTCATAAATATATTCGTCACGTCGCACTCTAAGTCCAAGATGATTCTCTTTTCACAGACTGGATATGGCGGTCAGAATTGGACTTTCTTTTTGGAACTGAAGACGGACTAACATCGAGACCGCACTCTGACGTCACACTGTCTAGCAAATCTTCGACCATGAATGTTGCTGTTGGAACAAACTTTCCTGCCTGGGACAATCTACGTGCAATTTCCCCGGAATTCTTTAACCTCACTCTCGTATTGCTGCTGCTGAGTTTACGATATCCGAGTGTGTTCTGGTACACTAATCGACCGTTCTCTTTCGTATTCTCACTTCTCCTACTGCTGACCGGATTACACGCATTGATCGAATTCAGTGCCGCCACAGTTCTAACAAAACTGGCCTGGAATCAACAGCTCCTACCCGGTTTCTCTCACCTGCGCTTGATCACCGTTTGTCGACCTATGGCAGAAACGGCGAAGGCCGCCGATTCCGAGTCGGTTACGGACGAATCAAGCTCAAATGACCGAAGAACTCTGCTGTTCACCGTTGGTCTAAACAGCATCGGTCCACTGGCTTTATCCACCATGGGAACGGTTCTGTTCCTCTCCCTGTTCCTCACAATCTTCGAATACGGCTACCGTCAGTTCACAGAAAATTTAGCTGTTTATCGTCACTATCTGGTTGGTTCACCTAGCAGTAATGGGTTTCAGTTGCCCAATGGCGACGCGGGTCTGACCTTCAACCAAACCGATTCGGTTCATTCTGGGCCAATGGGAAGTGTCAAATCGAACCCATGCATTGGTGGCAACCCGCTGACCTACCGAAGGCGATGTTATAATATCGGTGCTGAGCTGCTACATCCCGGATGCCGGTGCTGTTTGCATGCCTATGCTCCGCACATGTGTGCCACGCTGGGCTACCTCTGTGTACTGGCCTTCAAAATACCCATCATGTATGACTGTTTTCAATTGTACCGGATCACCAAAAGTGCCCTAATGCTGACCGCTCCAGTATCAATCATCTTGGTTAGTTGCGCTTGGTTCATCGCGTGGTTCGCGTTCAGCCTGAAACCGGCGTGGAAATTCCAGGTGAGTATGCATTTCTGTCGTGTTTGTCCTTTTGCTTTGGTCTCCTCTCAGGTTTCGTCCGCATCAGGGAGTTGTCATCATGATTCATAGTATGTCTGTTAAGGCAGCAATTTTCATCCGTTCCTATGCATATCCGACTCGTAGTATTGAATTGCTACCTTTCTATATGGTAGAGTTGAGGATTTGTAACGGACTACTCACGGCAACGGATTTGCCCGTACGAAAGCGAATTATCGACCCATACGGGGCAAAGAGAACTGAGGACCATACGCACGTGTACTGTATTCGTTTGTCACTATCCATAGTACACTGCGTGTTAAGCTCACATAACTGTTTCAGGTAATTTGTTACATATATGGGTAGAATACTTCAGGGATTCGCCAGTGTTGTATCTGGCTGCTGAATTGCTCCAGTGTCTAATGCCAGAAAAAAGACCCACAGAACGGAACACAACAGTTATATTCCAAACAAGCGAGTGCGAAAGTACAGCGTTCTCAAGCTATTTATTGGAGGGACACTGTTTGAACTTGGTCCAATGCTGACGCACTCGGTCTGGCTTTGGTACGAGGCTGCGACGCGCTGCATATTGCGCGGGCGTTGCCTGAACTTGATCAACGCTGACTCGCTGCTTGGGTTTGATGCAAGGCTGTAAAGCGCTGCATATTGAGGGGGTGTTTTCTGCCTGGTCAACATTTAGCGGAGCTGAGAGTTTCAGTAGATTTCTGGCACTCAGTGGTTGCTTTCAGGAATCTGACCTTCCCGATAAGGACAGAGGGTTCATGGTATTTTATCACGAAGCTTCTCTACAAAAAGGGGGCTGGCAAACGTGTCCACTTCTTCCGTTCTCGTTCACATTCGCCGTCGCCGACAAATTTTGCAAGGTCTTCAAAATCTCGGTATTTTGATCGTCGATGAAGAGGATCTTGTCCATCTAGAGTACGCAGACGCTAACGTCCTCATCTTTGAGGACAAAGTACAGCTGACCACCATCGCACAATCCTCTTGTATGCGTCTCGCACCTTCAAAGTGCAGTTACAAAGTGCGAACTACAATTCAAGCAGAATCACTGGAGAATTTGGTAAGCATGACGAAGCAGCGTTCACCGAGACGAGTGTTGTTTTCTGCGTCTCCTTCGGAATGGTGCAAACCGTGAGGTTGGCAATGTGTGACTTGGAAGAAGGGTGTGAAAGGGGTGAGGTAGAGTTCAGGTGATTTTGACGCGATCCGCCTTTCAGAATGGGGTCCCCTAACGCGCTTGCTGGAGAGCTTGAAGTAAATGCCGACTGGTCGTTTACAGTGGCATTCGTACCGTCATTTTCTCTTCAGATTGTCTAATTGAGCGTTTAGAGGTGTAGACGCCCTCCTTTACCAATTGTTCTGTCGTTTTCGATCTTTAAATGTATTTAAATGTACTTAATTTTTTTTTAATTTTTAAATTTTTAAATTTTTAAAATTTAAAATGTATTTAAATGTCTTTAAATGTAACTGGATAAACTTTGTGGTAATACAGCAGTGAAGCATCGGTGTCAGCAGTGATGTTGCTTTGTGTGATGATGATGTGGAGGTGAGTACACACGTTTTCGGCATGCATTAAGGGAGTCAGCAAGAAGACACGCCTAGATAGTTTCAGTACACGTACAGCTGAACCATCAAACATCATCTACTCCACGTTTTTCACCGAAGAACCTATTGTGCCAACCACATCAACTACTTTGCAGATCAGTGCCCAGGTTCACACTTACTCCGATTTATTTCATACCAGTAGGATTTTGGAATTTTGGATCTGGTTATGAGAAGTTTGCTAGGTTTTTGTGTTCATTTTCCCGGGTGCTGTACACAGGTCAGTTAAGCGGATAAATCGTTGAGCGAGCGAGGTTGTCTGTGTATTTTCAGGGCAAAAATGATCATTGGTAAAAAGTCGCTAAATAAGACACGGGAGGATCGATCCGTTCAGAATGACTATTTGAAAATATACTTTAACCGTCTCGTGGTTGGCTTGATGAAGACCCTGAAAGCGAATGTAATGATATCTTCGAAAAGCCTTAACTACCTTGTGGTGTGCATGGTGGCGCTCTGCGTCAGCTACAGTTCGGTATTAACGGGTCCCCAAAGAACCCATTCTTCGAGACAGCGCGAGATGACCCTTCCCCTCGGGGAGTATCCCTGTATCTGAATGTTTACACAGGAAAGAACCAGAGCGCGTATTTTCGAACGAGTCCCTAATTTGACTACAATACCTCCCTGAAGTAAGGCCCACGTGGGGAGCAAAGACACGTCACTGGATGCAGCGAACAAGAAATGTGAACAAGGAGCTACACTGGATGTCTAGCGTGACAACTCGTTCGTACACTGTTTGAGCAGATGGCAGAATGTGTCTTTAAGGTCGGGGGGATTTTGTCGGTTGACAGGAATCAGACAGATAAATTGTGAGTTCAACCGCCACGGTTGCAACATGATCTTCAATAGGGTACGAGCTCATAGTTTCAGGTTTGGCCTGTAGCGTGGGATGTCAGGAAGTCAGCGGTATTCGACGTTCTAGAGGACGGCACATGTCAGTTCTGAAATGTGCAGATATACGGGCTGGTATTAATGAATCCACACAGTATACACAGCACACATGCACACAGGTCGGGTGGTACAGGGAAGAAGACCGGAGTGTAGCAACAACGCACGTGTATTAACCCGAACCGAAACCGGAAGAGGGGGCGTACAATCAAAGGGGACCAGTCAAGGTCAGTCTGGGGGGTTGTACAAGCGGCTATTCTTTCCTGTCCGGGGCTCGTGGTGGTTCGACCATGGTACCTGAAACAGGGAGAGAGAGGGTGGAGAGACACATAAGCCCATGTGATAGACGTGCATACAGATACAGTCGAGTTTCAACTGCGTTACAGGCCTAAAAGACAAACTTTCCGGGGACCTCTTGTAAGCACTGTT
>NW_008751889.1:160629-173853 GCF_000715545.1 Opisthorchis viverrini | reverse complement strand
ATCCACACAGTATACACAGCACACATGCGCACAGGTCGGGTGGTACAGGGAAGAAGACCGGAGTGTAGCAACAACGCACGTGTATTAACCCGAACCGAAACCGGAAGAGGGGGCGTACAATCAAAGGGGACCAGTCAAGGTCAGTCTGGGGGGTTGTACAAGCGGCTATTCTTTCCTGTCCGGGGCTCGTGGTGGTTCGACCATGGTACCTGAAACAGGGAGAGAGAGGGTGGAGAGACACATAAGCCCATGTGATAGACGTGCATACAGATACAGTCGAGTTTCAACTGCGTTACAGGCCTAAAAGACAAACTTTCCGGGGACCTCTTGTAAGCACTGTTAGTCCAGTAAAACAAAACATCAGTTCACACGGGACAAAATAGCACGGATTTGAAGCCAAAGGACCACTCTCATGAATGGGGCATAGATAGTGATGAGTTACCCGAAGCACCCGGCTTGGGAAACTGAAATTATTACTGGAAAAATTAAACTTACTTTAATATTGAGGCTTAAAAGTGCATGGGCTTCGATTCCTTACATTTCGTAGCACTCCAGGTAGTCATGTGAACAAGTTGAGCCACACGTTCGGTAGTTTAAGTCTTTTGGTTGCGTTTACTGAGGAAAACGTAAGTAAACAGTAAACAGCCACCGATTGGACATGTCCTAGTCAACCGCTTAGTGTCATACGATTGTTTCATTCAACTCTGGTGTTCAAAATTTCCTGCCCAATCACATGAACTGACCAACTTTTTGTCGATTTAAGCTCACACATGATTGGGTGAAAATGAATCTGCGGGTGGTTTGGAATGTTGAGCACGTAATCAAACCGGTGCAAACCATGTGACTGGCGTTTTTATCGTCTGCCAATTTATTCCTCTAAATATCATATGACGCTTTCGAGCACGACTGATAGGATGTTTACATCATATTTGGTCAAAGTAGGTTTTCTTTTATCAACACGAAATTTCTTATCTTTGGTGTGATGTTGATCGTAGCGCAAGCGGACCTCACACAGAAGCTGCCTGTGTGAAGTAGCTCTCTGAGAGAGGCTTTTCAGCAATGTGAAGCTACAGGCTGAACTGTCCTATTCGACGCTAACGGGTCTCCACAATACCTCCACAACAGATTGGAATGAAACTGCTTATGGCTCATGCCCTCATCAGACCTAACTTCAAACAATGTACAACAAAACATCTACTTTTAACGCTGAAGGCATCAGTTAGTGGGGCATTCTAAGCCCATCCATGTGATCAGTATGTGACCCGGGTTGCACCATTCCCAAGGCCTGTCGCAGTCACACATTTCTTACCGTCCAGTAAGAGAGTGCTTCGGCTTGTCAGCTTAAAAGGACCGTACAATACTTTTCTTGCGTGGCCTATCCGGAGTAGGCTGTGTTGCGACTCGCAAGTCGCTGGAGGGGGGTATGACTTTTGACAGACATCAACATGCGAAAAAGGGTAATCAAGTCTCAGTGGGATAATCCAAATCTTTCATTCGTTTACACCATACCATCTGCCTCTTCCGGGACCTTCTCAGACTAGAAGCATGTTACTGCCAAGTGAAATTGTTCACCATTCTTTGACTTTCGTAAGAGACGTGCCTTCTCTCCGTCTCTTCCAATGATATCATTCAAAGTGCATTTCACTTCTTGTACGTTATCAATTGCTCTTACCTAACACCCGCAGTTGTTTCGTCGCCTAGACGAGTTTTATCCTCACCGATTGTGGCTCAGTTATGAAACCGAACTAGGCTCATATGACTCGACTGTTTCATGACGAGAATAACCCATAAATCATTATCTATTTCCCATGTCTTTTGAACGAATTCTTATGTTGATTGGCTCTACTAACTCACTTTTACTGAGTCCAGCACGAAACGGCTAGCTACCAGTTTCTGGCGCCAGTCTAGCTTGAACTCATGCCTGATGAGACGACAGGTGTCAAAGCCTGCTCATTTCCAGTCTAATAGCAAGCGAACTATGAATGCTTACCGTTCAAGTCCCTGTTTTGCCACACACCCTAGTGGCTATCAGGTTGAGTAGGCCAGACACATAGTTGGGTACGAAAGACCCAAAAAGTGTGAATATATTTTCCCAGATTACTAGTAACTAGCGAAGTACTGGAAGGCCACTGACTGACGCACACAGTTATTCCCTTTGAATTGCTTCAAATATAGTTTTCTACATCGCTTGAGCTGTTTGTTCGATTACGAATCGGTACGGAATAACTGAAATTGACGTAAAAGGAGCTTTGAACAAATTCACGCACAGAATCAGGAACTTCGTTGTTTTTTGTTACACTTTTTTCCATGCACACGAAGTTCCTAACCTTTTTTGCCAAGTGGATTGCTACGAAAACCCCACCCAGTAGTTAGCCTGTGATATATTCCGCTTTACTTTGTTGTTTCTCAGCTTTTGAGCCAAATTTATAATGTGTTTAGACTATTCTACGTTCTTTAATTTAGTTGTTAACTTCTTTAAGGCAGTTAAATCGATTAGGGATGTGTATTACTTACTAGATTGGCAAGTAGCACCGTGAATGCTATTTCAAGGTAGATCAGCTGGAAAGCTACCATATTCGTCCCAAATGTGCTTCTGAGCGGGAAAAAACTGCCACTGTTCATAAAATACTTGGCCAATTCTCGCATAATTTTGAACAAATCTCTGAGAATTCCATTAGAACTGTCGGTCAACACCTATATTGTACCAGCCCAGAAGATTGTTTTCTGGTATTACTTTGTTGACACCATCATTATGGCATATGATCGTAAAGCGGTACCGCTTACAGCTGTCTGACGATTTCAGACCTTTACTAGTTTCAGTCTGGGTCCATCTAGTGACTCAGAATCACCTTTCACATCGATGGCCAAGATCCCGAATCATTTTCTCGGTTGGGCCTTAGAACCATCCATCCTTCGTTCTAGAGTGAGCCTTACTAAGGTTGCTGTTCTACTTTAGGTCAGGTACATCAAGTACTGTGTAGATTTGACGGAACCCAATTAATTATCTATTGAAAAGGAGGTGTCCGTATCCAACCCCAGAGCGGGTCTTTCTGGGTGTATCTCTGATCATTGAACCACGAACAATTTCATGGGTGCAACCAGCTGCTGATCTACTCAGACGATTGGCTAGCCAGCGGGGATAATCAGATTGCTTTGCATGCATAGTCCTTGATCTCTGTGAAGGATCCAGCAAAATGTCGCCGAGTTCCGGAAACTCACTCAAGCGAGCGTTTTCGTCCATTTTGGAGCAGTTTGAGGGCTGGCAATAGTTCAAGCAAAACGTTCTGAGTAATTAGCAATAGTCTGTTTATTCTCAGTGGAATTTCAACTGAATGTGTCATTTATGATATTATTCAACTGAATGTACTCGTCACGTGCTTCGTTTACAACGGTGTTCTAGATATTAGAGAGTGTTTCAAGGCCACTCGACAAGAAACTGCCAAGAGTTTTCATTAACCATATGAATAACAACTCGATCTAACATGAACTAAAGTAGCGAGCCGCACAAGTTGTTTGGTGCATGTGCGAGCCAGAGGGTATCATCGTGGCACTGTCAACTATCGGACCACATCTAGCTGGTTCTCATCAGCATCACCGGTGACAGCGACCCTGAGAAGAGCACTGACCGGATTTGTAGCTAACTCGCACTTGGATAGAAACTGGAAGCGTGAACACCACGACATCGACTAGCCGTCCCATCTTCGGCCAAACACCGGGATCGTCATGTGGACCTCATCCTGGAAGGCATCCAGCGGCACCCGGACTTTTCGTAACATCGTTCATTCTATTCGGTCCACTTCTGCCACTCCGAATCAGACAGGGAGAACAGTGTTCTTCTCTCAGCATACGTAAAGTATGCTCCAACCATCTTTCACTTGCATTTTTGAATGCCGTCCTTGAATGAAGTACTTTCCGTTTGGATAAAGAGCCGCGTTCCAATCACATCATTGCTATTCATCTGTTATTTTATTGGTCGCAGGGTCACTTTAAGTCTGATTCCACCCTGTAAAGTTGAAAAGCACTGTAAAGCCTCGTTAACCGTTTGCGTAAACCATGTGCGACAAATGTTTGGCGGAAGCCACAGCTTGGATACGAACAGTATGCCTACAAACGCAATGAAAGCCAAACTGATAGGATTTCGAAAATAATCAGACAAACCTATTGGAGAGAGGGTAAACAGCCTGTTCTTTAAACAAAGAGCTTTCATATGTATGGGTCGTATTTCAGATGGTAGTAGTTGGACAATGAATGGCTAATATGGATGGCACTGTATAGCATTTCATATCAAACGGGTTGGTTCAACGGATTGATTGCTGTCTTGAGTTATGTGCAAAACATCCGATAGAGTTTCATCAACACATGCTATACTATGAGTACAATACTAAAATGATGGAAGACTATAAGCCCCTAGCCGTGGGGTTATGCTGGCTTCCATACACTGGGTTAGTTTACACTGATCCCAAAGGAGACTGGTTACAAATAAAGTGGATAGGAAACAACATGCCTATCCAAAATGTACACCGAAACAAAACTACTGTGCCACAGGTTGACGAAGCTGACGTGGATGCATTGAAGAAGGTGCTTGATACAAAGGCAAACTAGTCAGAAACGAAAACAGGGAGTATAGGCACAAAACGGGATCAACGAAACAAGGGACCCGGTCGTACACAGCAAGGATGAAGGAAAAGAATCTAATGGGAGCGTAACATCATCCCTTTCGCCAATGGGGATCTGTTTCGCAGAAGGCGCCCATTTGATCAGGTCATACGATGGGCTCAATGTTGATACACATATATTTGAAGCTTTGGAGGTGTGACGCTAATACGTTTCCCGAATGCAGAGGAGGGTGATCGAACGGCCGAAGACGCACTAGTCTCTCGCAGGTTATCCCAGATCACAAAATTCAGGTGTTTGGTCTTCCATCTAGTTCATTTGTAGTACACAAAGCCACTCCGTCCTTAGGCTGTAGCGATATCTGACTTTTCTATAAGTTCATTCCTAGACGAAGTCCATTCAGCTCTTACTTTGTGCAGAATGGTGGTTTGCATAGGGTCACCTGGAACTCCGTCTGCTGGAAGTCCGTCCTTCACCGTTTTCACTTACGGTAACCATTATTTACAGTAAGCGTTCGTTCTGAGTTTTACCAACAGTGTGCTAACGATACGACTCACAGGCTCATCTGTCCAAGAATCAGAGGATGGTGTTCACCGCGTAATTATGTTCCCCATAAATATTCCGACAGCGCGGCAGTTGCACTAACTAACCCGTATTTTGCTGTCACCTGTTCATAACGACTCCACGGACCAATTCAGAAATGGAGGCTCACGCGTGACAAACGCGTACCAAGCAAACACCGACAGTGAAGTCGTTAAATTCAAAAGGTGACAGTGCTTTTAGCGCTAACTCTGTCCCTCTCTCTCTCGCTATCACTTTCCAACACGTTCGACAGCTGAACAAATAAATCGACTACTAGTGAACCGTGTGCTCAGATTGTGAGTAGCCGGTTACTAGCACCAGTTTACTTGCCAACCTATCTTCACAGTTTTCATACCTGACGGAGATATGGCTAAACAGAAAACCGATCATTTTCGCTGGGGTAATGGACTTGTTTAAAACACTATTTTTTCCGGTTTATAAGTTCTTTTCTTTCATGTATGAACTTGCGCTGAGTGGACCATTGAATGTCACGTGTACGAACTAGTGGCCTGTCTGTATTTGTGTGTGGGAAAGGCAGTGACATGGTCACCAGTACATTCTTGTTTCTTTGCCGCCGGATGTATGATAACGCTCTTCCTAATAAATGACGTCCTGGAGACCTTTGCTGACTTCCTCATGGGTTTAACAAGGCTCCCATGGCAGACCAGCGTGAGGGATGAGGAACAGGCTTTGGCGAGCACGAGGTCATTGTGGAAGGAAAACTACGCATCCACGTTACTGATGAGGCATGCGAGTAGTGTCTTCTCGTAAATCTGCTTCACGTCTCTTGAAAAGTGAGATCTATTACGGAATTTGTGGAGTCGCTTTGTAGCATTTGCGTGCATTTGAGTAACAGTCAATGAATATCCAGGAAAGTTCAGGAAGACGGGTTCAAGGAGAAGATATGTATTCACTTTTGTAAACAAAATGCATATGAGAGTTTTGCTCCCCTGTCCAACAGTCCGTAACTGTTCAGTTGGTGTTTCTCTAATAAAGAATTCCGCATCGGAGGCCTTCTTCCTTTCACTGGTATTATCAGCTAACGTCAGAAGAACCTCGGTCTCGACGAGCTCTTTTCGCGGCCGAGAGGTGGAGAGTGTATGACCTAGCAACGAAGTATGAAAACACTAACCAGTGATCTTAGTCGGATCGACAGCTGCCATCCCGGTAGATGGCGACCCCAGGACCTCAACTCACCAATGGTTAATCACACTGACAGAAACGACTCCATCGCGCAGTCAGTGGAGCGTAGCTAACCGTTTCCCGAACTTACTGAACATGCCATCGCCTCCAATCCTTGTTTTGTTGTCCCACATTCTCCCATTTTCTTAAGATTGAAACTGTAACAGCTGGGACCGGTGTGCCTATGGCACAAGTTTTATAGCTGATGAATTGAACCGACTTATCGAATCTGTTTTCTTGACATAACACAATGCTCGGGTTGAGTCGAGTATTCTCTTATCATGGTCTCACTTTTCAGGAAGACAGCTCGCCATTTGTGTGCAATTTGATGTTCATAAGGAAGACCAGAACGATGAAAAACCGGTGACTACTTCCTTCTGAGAAGCCCTCCGAAGGGCGAAACTGGGTGTCGGCCAGGCCCGACGTTTGAGTGATTTGTTCAGGGATGTTGCAGTCCGACCTTTTTACCAAGAACAACGTTAACCAGTGCCACACGGCATGGGGAGCTGTTAGTCCCACTCTTTTTGGGTGTATTTGACCCAAATGCCTTGAATCCGACTTGACTGACCTCAACTAGTGCAGGCTTTATTGTCTTTTGTACCTCCAGGTCTTGACGATTTTCTGCTGTGACTCAGTTATTTTCATTCAACGCTGGATGGTAATACGCCACTGCTGGATACGTTTCTAGTGGTTTTTCACCTCACGTAAACAGGAACATCATACCAGATGATAATTTCAACCTATCTATCGTACATTTTCCTCTCACAGTTCGCCCATCCATTCTTCATGCACAGTGTCTTCAAACTCTGCTTATTGCCACATCTTATTTACACTACCCCTCGACTTCCGGGCTTCTAGGCTTTGAAACTGAGCTGACGGGTTTTCTTGTTGGTCGTTGACTTCCTGTCTCGACGTGGTGCGAACTTACTGACTGGTAGGTTCGTCATCCGTGCATCTCGACTGCCCCTGTCTATGTTTGGACTCTGTCTCACCCCCCCCCCTGCTTCCTTCGGGTGGCATGGCATCCAGGCACCCAAAAGGTGTTGCAGCTGAACAATCACTATTTTTTTTTCATTATTCTGGTCTTTGATGGGCAACAAAACTTGAATCATGGGTTTGCTCATGCTAATATTTTTAGAACAGGTTAGAAGTGGGGAGATTCATGGGACTTTGAAACTGAACGAAGATTTCCTTTAGCCTTTGACGACCAGTCAACACAACAGGCCTGATGGAACAACCAACAAGGCGAAACTGCAAGTGGATTGTTTTTCTTTCAGGACGGTTCACATGGTGCCGGTACTGGAGGTCGTTTATTTTGGAATTTGAAAGACCACTTTGTCAGTCACATGCCTCGTTGACCTGTCTCGTACCTCAAGTTAAGAGCCACCGAAATACTCTTGTTCCCTCCTCCTGTTATAATCCAGAAAAAGAGGATGATAAATACCGATGCTTTCATGATCTCGTCTTCGTTTAAAATGATAACGAAAGGTGAAATGAAAAACTAAAGTTGGTCATGAGTTTAAAGGGAGCGGAAGCACGAACAGTTTGCTGGTAGTGCAAATATGACTCAAGTAGAACATAAGGTTGACGAAAATTAGGGGACTGCGCCTACCTGATGAGCCCAAAGCAGAACGGCGAAACCGGTCGTGGGCTGTCGATGAGTTTTCAGCGACCTTATGAGTAGTGCCTTACGAATATGACTGAAATGGTTTTTGAGTCACTGTTTCGAGCGATGTGTCACATGTGTCACACATTTGAAGTTCGTACGTTTTACTGATAGCCTAGAATCGGATCTAGCAGTCGTGTTCTGACTGCTTTAATGGTAATCAAATCAGGATCGACGTTTGCAGTCTCCTGGATGCTTTGTGGGTAGCGCGATGCGGTGGAGCCTCGGGTAGCGCTGGTGAGTGTCACGCCTTCCGGCGAAACGGGGATTCTCCTTGAAATTTCCGCCTCCTGGGCCCAAATTTTTTCTCTGAACTACAGCAGTAGAAATGCAAAATCGTATCTTAGTTGAGTAACGACATTTTTTCATATATGAAGCCTAGATTGGACAAAGGCTGACAAATTAGTTGTTTCAAATGTGCTTGACGAATCCCGAAGTATGCGGCCTCTTCTGTTTAGTGTAGACTCTAGTAAATTGGCTAATTTGGGGAGGCCATGACAGGGCGAATGAGAAGAGAATGAGGAATATTCTTGGTTGTAAATCTCACCGAACAACTGTGACTGCGTTAGCCCAATTCTAAATTCCGGTGATGAGTGCAGCATCAAGGCACATTTGTTTCACTTGGCTAGTGAAAGTTTAAACCAAAGTTTGTTTCTTCCCGCTGTGTGACCCTGCCCACTTTACTTGGACAATCCTCGAGCGACCACACAGGTAGCCTGACTGATTTGACCCGCAAATGGTGAAGAGCTCCGTCAGTTTCGGTTTCAGAAGGGAACCGAAAGATCGGACGAGCTTGTTTTGCAGAATGTCAGGCTTAGACACATTAAACACAAATATCGAAAACCCATCTACCACGCTTAATCTCTCTGCTCACTTGGACCCTCCTCGGCATGAAAATCTGTCTTTTTCTTAGGACGGTAGCAGTTCCTTGCGGGTGGCTTTGGGAATTGGAAATGTTAGGCCAATTGACAGTGATGCACCTTCTAATTTGACGGTATCCCAGTATGACAGTGTCAAAAACTTGTTTGGCAAAACCCCCAATATCAAGGGTCCTAGCCATCAAGGCGATCCTGCATGAAGATCCCCCCGAGTACTCTTTGAATGATTTCAAAATGTTGTTATTCAACTTCGTCCGTCCATGCTATTAATGAATTCTGATAATTAGATGGACAATTTTACATCTTAGTTTGATTGGCTAACTCCGAGGCTAACTATCCTCAAGCATCATAGGCAACGTTTTTGAACAAGGAAGGCAAATAAACACGGCTAAGTGTTGTCAACAAATTTGAATTGAGATATTTTAATATTGTTTGGAATCCATAGAATGAAGACTACTTAAACTGCGTCTCATCCCCCGTTCGGTTTTCTTCATTCTGGTGGCCGTGTTGATTGAATTTGAAAAACAAGGTAATGTAGAAGTACCCAGGGTCGGGTAGCTTTCCTCAATGCATACGTCACTGCAGCTTTCTAGCTTTCCGTTGTGACCAATTCAGTATATTCACTCAATTGCATTCGATAGTTTCACTTTAGATAAGGTCTAAGTGAGGGGTAATCGTACTGAACACTACTGCTGCACACTACTGATGACTCTCAGTAAGGGTGAAATATCTATACAGTGCTCCTCGGCTCATCAGCATGGGTTAGCTTCACTGACAAGATGAAATCTCAGTTGAAAATTATCAAATATTTTCACACTACTATCAATACGTTCAATATATCTGGGCTGTTTTCTTGATGCACAAATCGACAAGCAAACACCACAGGGCTGCGTAGCTCCAGCCAGTCATACTCGACAAGGAACTTTACTATTATTACTTTATTATTACTACTACTGTTATTAATACCTTTATTACGACCATTTGGGAGTAACCAAGTTGCTAACAACACAACTAACTATGCATTAATTTTACAGGCATCCTCAGTAGTGTTAAAGGCAGCGATATGCATTGAAAGATTGAGCTAACTAAGCCTCCCCTCGCTGTGGTCTTGTCATTTCGAAACTGTGTTTGGTTCGCTTACGAATATATTTTCAACTTGATGTTTTTCAACTTTCATTGACGTAGGTAAACCTACCGTTGCACACGCTGCCTGGACCCACGATGGCCTCTCATTTGCCACCGATCCAACAGAACGGACTAATGGTTCCCACAATGATGAATAGCCTTCTTCGACCTTCATCCGTGGGAATTGGAGGTGGCGACGGGGATGGACGAATAATGCACGGACTGATGTATCCAACTTCGGGTGTGATCACACCGCAAACGCCAAATTGCTTTTCCACCGATAATATTTCCCTTACCCACGGGGGTGTTTCAACAAGCCCAATCTATGCATGCTTTCATGATGCCCCGCCTGGTATAATGGGAAATAGTTTAACCAGGCTACTGCGATTCCCGAATGCGATGGATATGGGAGCCGCCAATTCGAGCAGCATTCCGCTTTTAAATGGACTGAGCAATGGACTCCGGACTGGAGAATACCTAAATGAGGACGCGGAGGCGACTAGCAGCGGAAGACAGAGTAAGTTTATCGTAATCCACTCAGTGCGGTCGTGAGAGTAACACTACTCTGGTTCGTTTGCCTTGCCAACTATTGTCCAATCAGACAATAGTTCTCAGACAATAAGTCTAAGCCATCCTATGCCTGATACACTGTGTTCATCTGAACTCAAACTGACACTCTAGATCTTGAACCTAATCGTTGGATGTACGGGGAGGTCTTGAAATTTTCAAACCCCACGCGAAACGCATCGTACGATCGTCTACTTTGCTTCGCGTTTCCAAGCCTCTAAACTTCTGTCTCTTTTGTGTTGCTACGAGTACGTAACGTATTCTTCGACCTCTAGAGACGAAATGTCGGCTGCAACTTCTTTAATCCTGTTCGGAATATCATCTCAGGATGTCTCCTGTTCGCTGGGAGATCTTTTCTTAAGACTGTATGAACTATGCTCCCGACGAAGTGACCCGAACCTAATGTTCATCATCTGATCCTAGCCCGGATGACATCTCATCCCCGGTTCTTTTTTCCTTTATCATTCCTGATGAGAACTGCCCTTCCATAGTCTAAAAGGATAAAACCGCTTGTAACTCAAAGCTTTGTTATTTTTGTAAGCTTTTACACTTTGTATCCGGTAGATTCTGTCAATGTTTGTCAGTTCCCCTCCCTACAACTCTCTGAAGCAGTTACTGTCTAGGAAGTTTTGGCCATGGGATACAGTTGGTATCATGCCCACCGTGTGTTGACCAATTTCGGTACATCCGTATCGAAATTTCGGATCTCTTCTTTCCGATACTCTTGTAATCGCAAGATCTCCAACTAATCATTGAAACTTGAGGATTAGGGGCGATATTTTAAAGCCTAATGGAAAAGCGAAAGTGACGGAAAACCCCGAAAGTACATCCCAAGAACTGGCGCAACCAGTAATGGACTGCCAAAAAGGTTTTTGTCTGCCTCAAGGATAGCGTTTTGTCAAGAGTTGACAGCACCGTTTTACCGGGTGATGCGGCGATCATAAGCTAGTGGGGTCATACCTCATTTATCTTTCGTTCGGTTTTCCCAAAGCAAGCGTTTCTCCGGAAGAAATCAAGACTATTTCTCCGCTGTCCGATTCGGGTACCGCGAATCCTATAGATCAGTGTGTCTGGCGCAACTGTGGTGGAGTTTCGATACCAGATTTACATGTTTACCCCGCCGCTTAGCTAGCTGTCAAGGCCAAACAGAGAACAGTTCCGGCATGACATCGCTCACTAGGCCACCCCAGACACATGAACAGCACGGACGCGTGCTGTCACCAATCTCCCTCTCAAGGACTTGTCTTTGTCTGTTCCCCCCAGGCCGAGTGTTAGAAGTGGGTCTGTACGTCGTCACTTGGTCGGGAGAGAAACAGATGTACAGATGCTTTTGGGACCGGAAGTCGCCCCAGTGTGGAGGTGTTGGAACTGCGTGAGCAATATTCATGCATAAATCAGTTTCTGTCGATGCATTGCCAGTAGCCCTCTTCCGTCCGTTTGTGACAGCCACTCTGTTTAAACAAAAATGATCGATGACCTATCGCCTGTCTATGTGTTTATGGGCGTTAAACCGAGGCTTATCGGATTGGCAGGTCGATGAGGTTCGCTTTCCGATGGACTCCACTGGAGAGGCGCTTTAGATACAGATCGTCCTGCCGGTTCCATATTTATATTCGTGTGGGTTACTTCTGTTTTCGTATTTTCGAGAACGCAAAGAGGGCTAGGCATTGTGTACGGGGACCCAGCGAGATGCGTTGGAGTTGTTAACGAAATGAAGCTCGTTGTGAATAACCTTTCTTTCCAGTCTAAAGAGATGAGTGAAAATGATGGTGGATTTGAAGGAATGCGTCAGCATGCATTAGTATTTTTAGCAAGCGCGCTTATTACTCATCTAGTGTGAACCTAAGCTAGTGAAATACACTCATTTGCAAACTAATTTGGTTTTTCGAGAGACTTAGCTGGAACCCGGCTGAATATCTCGTTTGTGCTGTTGGTCGTGGGCTGTCAACGAATTTTCAGCAACCTTATGACTAGTGCATTACAGATATATACATGTATCGCGATATCTCGAATATCGTAGCGACTGAAACACGAGGCGGTCTGGTGCAGCACATCCAGTTCCCTGGAAACATCACAAACGAGAGATTCAGCTGGGTTCCAGGTGAGTCTCTGTAAAGATTAAATTAGTTTGCAAATGAGTGTATATTCGCTAATTTCGTGCAATTTAATTTCAAGTAAAACATAAGGTTGACGCGAACTCGGGGACTACGCCTACCTGATGAGCCCAAAGCAGACGGGCGAAACCGGTCGTGGGTTGTCGACGAAGTTTCAGCAACCTTATGAGTAGTGCATCACAAATGAATCTAGACTACTTTAATAGTGAGCGATGCAGCCATGCAGACGCGACACCTCTCTCAAAACGCTTCGTAGGTAACAAATGAGATCAAATCAAGCCAGACAAGGCCTGCTCCACTCAAAGATTGAGTTTCGAAGAGATATGCCTACTTCAACATTGCGTCGTTCTGAGGGCAGAACGATTGAATTCGCGCCCACAGTTCATTGTTCCTAAGTAATTCTGGGTCTTTCCGATATTCTGTGTTCATTTGGGTCTGATAGAGTATCCATCATACGATGAATACCTCTGATTTTTTAAAACCGAGTGTTGTACAC
>NW_008751889.1:146844-160118 GCF_000715545.1 Opisthorchis viverrini | reverse complement strand
CATAAACGCGAGATTCAATTGAGTCTCCCGTGAAAACCAAATTTATTTTCAAATGAGTGTATTTCTCGAAAACACAGCAATTTGGGTCCAGTTAAATCATAAGGTTGACAGAAACTCGAGGACTGCGCCTACCTGATGAGCCCCAAGGCGAACGAAACCGGTCGTGGGTTGTCGACGAAGTTTCAGCAACCTTATGAGTAGTGCATCACAAATGAATCTAGACTACTTTAATAGTGAGCGATGCAGCCATGCAGACGCGACACCTCTCTCAAAACGCTTCGTAGGTAACAAATGAGATCAAATCAAGCCAGACAAGGCCTGCTCCACTCAAAGATTGAGTTTCGAAGAGATATGCCTACTTCAACATTGCGTCGTTCTGAGGGCAGAACGATTGAATTCGCGCCCACAGTTCATTGTTCCTAAGTAATTCTGGGTCTTTCCGATATTCTGTGTTCATTTGGGTCTGATAGAGTATCCATCATACGATGAATACCTCTGATTTTTTAAAACCGAGTGTTGTACACAGATCGTACAAACCGCTGCGCTTGCAACCAGACGGATACTCCCTGCGCATTTGCATAGCGAATCAACCAGGGAGAGCTTATCGACAGCATGCCTGCATTGTCTGCGATATCAGGAATAGTACTCAGTAGGTAATGTGCCTCAGCCAAATTGATAACCGAATTCCTCAACGAGGCTACAACAGAAGTCACAAGTGCCCAGTTTGTAGATGTGCGAAAACATTGAGTTGGCTGCTGTACAAGAATAAGCATGTCGTTGAGCGACCTCGTCGGCATTGTGAAATGAAAACGAAGTGCTCACGAATAACCACACCAGGAAAATTCTTTACTGCTTCAGCTCATGTCACTGCTGTTCGATAGAGTCAATTTTGCATACACTATTCTTCTCTCCCAGGTGGCAACAACTACGTTTGTCTTCAAACCGCCCTTGGAGGTGGTGGAGTTGCCCATGGTGTTTTGGTGCCACCTGAGAATGGTATCCTGGTCACACGTCTGTTACAGCCAGCAACCCCATCGCCTCAACCGCCGCCTGCACCTCCACCACCAATTACGTCTACCGCTGCGGTTGCCAGACTCACCGATGTGCCACTGGTGAATCGCATCCATTCCTCCGGGACAATGAACCTGTTATCATCACCCCCATCTGTCGGGCCGATGGGAGCTGACGAAGAGGACGGAAGCTCAACGAATACCGTTCAGTTAAACAGTAGGTGACATACAACGTCTATATCCGTGTTTTATTTTGCCACTAAAACGTAACCCAAAGTAGTTTGATATGTATCGGCTGCCTAGCAATCGGGCATTTGAAGCCTGAGGGCTGCTCGTGTCCAGAGAAATGTAACCAACTAGTCGCGGGGGGGGGCAGCAACTAACGAGCATACACTTGTAAATTGGTAATTGATCAGCCCACCGAAGGTATCTCCTCAAATGATGACGAAATGCCTGCAAGTCAGTTGTCAAGATCAGCGAACAGATCAACAACCACATGATCGATTACCAGTCAGTGCACCCGGGCTACCAATATTCGAATACTTGTGAATATTCCTGGTCCATGAAATGTTGAGTAGTAGAGACGTACAACGCTCAGCGGTTAAGATTTGCGTTTCAAACGCAACTACTGCGTTCCCACTGCTCCTGTCTAGGGTAATTTTGCTTGGATACTTTGGCAGTGTCTCAGCCCTCGTGCTTCCTTCGGGTGGTGTGGCAGCTAACCACAGAAATGATGTTACAGCTGGCCGAGTGGAGGCACGTGCTCAATGGCTCCGTGATGGTGGTTTCACTAACCTCGTGAATTTTGTTCTTCCTGTGAGCCACTTATCCCCAAATCTCCTCAACGATTTAGTTTCTGATATCCTCATCCACGTACTAGGGACAATGAATGTACAGCATAAAAAGGCAAAACTAAAATGGTGGATGGAAGCAATCAGGTAAGCTATTGGTGCATGTCAAGATCATAATGACCTCATAAGGCCCCGATGGTTGGTGTAAAATTCTAAACCATGTTCTTGGGCCAACCAACCGTTTTGCAACTAAACGGTTTGCAGTCGACTAGATGAACTTCCAAAACTGCATATGCCTTCTTTCCGTTGCATTATCGGTCACCTAACTAAAGCAGCGAAGCACGTCTCGAGGCATGTTCGCCCAAGCTCCAGCCTGTTCTGCCGCTATATGGTAAGCCAATGTATGAAGCAGAAAATTTTGGCGCGTTACCTGCTAAACTGTTTAGGTTGATTTGCCTGGCTGTCGAGCATCTCTACGCCTGGATAGGACCAGCTGCGGCGATAACTCGTAGTCTATAAGGCAAATTATCGCCTTTTAACTGTCGTCTAATAAACAGACTAGTTTACACATGGATCGTCCACATGGCAACGGATATTGTATCTTGCTAGCTCTGGTAACTATTGTATTCCGGACTATCTGACTACAGATATTTTCAAAGTCAGCTATCTTCAGCGCGGTAAACCAAGGCTACAACATGACGGATCTCAGCCGGGAAAGTCACTGACCCTGTGTTTATCAACACCCCGTTGTTTTGCTCCGAGTCACTGCGCTACAGATTGCTCGGGCTTCCTACAGACAGCCGGACACTAGTGTCTATTCGGGCTCTCAAAGCGTGTCACATTGTCCAAGCCGGACGGTTACCGATAACAGGTTTGTGAACACGGACTGGTTGAAAGAAGGCTCGTATTTTGTTGGCTGGCGTAACACACTACTCATAAGGTTGGTCTACTAACAAGGCTTCAGTAATATCAGCCGATTTGTACGTATTAAATTAAGTTCACCCCGTAGAACCTAAGTGATGAAGAGATAGTTGCCTGCTGAATTAACTGAACTTTGCTTAGACCAACTTGGCTGCGAAAACTCAGATTACATGCCAGTAAAAAAGTGACACTACCTAAGACCCTCTCTGTGTGGATACTTTTGGTTTCAGGTAGAAATATGGGAAGGCTATCATGAACTTTGGAGATATAAAGCTTTTTGACCGAAACTAACAGTCAGGGAAGAGTCTCAATTGAGATTTTGTCCTGAAGATTCCATCCCAGATGTCTAATCTGAGGAACCAGCCAATAAGTGCGCACCCGAGGTTTCTGTGATTGAAAGATGAGTGGCGCTGTGTTTTGACTAAGTAGGAGATAATCACACTCCTGGTGGCCACTCGTGTCCATTGGGTTGTGTTCAACCACTGGACGGAAGCTCGCGGGTTTGAAACTCTATGAGTTTCGTGAGAGGCGCACCGCTAATGATTCCCAATAAGGATGCTTCTCGGTTTTCAGCGTAGATTGGGTTTACTGACAGGACGAAATCACAGTTGCAAATAACGAAAGTCCCTGGTAATACCATCACCACATGGCTTCCCTGATTACCCTTCAGTTTCATAGAAGCTTTCTTCGGGTGGCGTGGCAGCTAGGCACCGAAAGGATTCTACAGCTGAAGCGTTATTTATTATTTTTATATCGATCTGGAGAACCCACGCATGGCATCAGTCATTATCAGTGGCAACTAAAGGGAGATTAGTCTGAAAATTTTAGAAGATAGTGCTCTAAGTCGGGACACTCTGAAACTGAGATTATTTAGACTAGACCGAAGTTCTTGTGCTCTGTTTCAGCCATTTCGTTTTTTATTTCTTCCAGGTGCACGGCTGAATGGATCTCCGCTCGGTCCTTATCACATGATGAATATGCCTAAGTTGCCTCTTAGCGGCCTAAACACATACTCCGATGCCATGTCAGATCGTCGTCCGAATGCCGCCATTATACCCCAGTCCAGCACCCCTTATGAGGATTCAACACGTGTGTTATCAGCAACGGAAGCTGGTGGTCTACCCAGAGTAAGCCTTTCCAGCCCAAGGTCACAACAGATCCACTCAACTATTAGTGGGTCCACTTCACTTGCACCCCGAGTCACCTTCAAGGACAAAGTAGATATGATTGCAAGCACATCACCTTCCACCAGTGAGCCAGGATCTCAAAACACCTCCAACGACAGTGGTATTGATAACTTCAAATGCGAACAGAAGTCGGCGGGCCGTGCGGTCGTCCCGTCGCCCACATCAGCCGACGGGAGCGGCACTTATGACAACGCTTTCCCAAGTACTTTCCGTTCAAGCGTATTGATTCGAAATCCTAGTCAGAGCAAGGATCGACAGACAAATGGGGATCGATCAGAAGCCACTGAAGTTCCAACGAACCAATCAAATCCCAGGTGTATGAATGACTCCTTTTATGCGAAACGTCAACCGGTACTCGGGTTGACCGAGAAGTTTGCTGGGGGACCATCAGCCACTTCTGTATCTACTGCGATGGAATCTCACCAAGCTATGGGCATGTCACATCTGGCTGGTAGTACCCTGAACCATGGAGCTCAATTTATTCGTCCAGGAGAAATGATTGGTGATGCAAACAATAGCTTCCAATCATCTAGCACAGAACCATTCCCTATGCTCTTACCCGGAGGTACGATTACGGATGAGGCACAAGAGCCGAGACTTTGTAGTCAAGTGTGATAACCCCCCATTCTTTATGCCTAAAGCTCTGCTTTCATTTAACTGTAAACCAATCAACATTTGTCCACCTTTTTTGAGCGCCAGTCAGTGGAATTGTTTTTGTCGGAAAGTTCTGTTGTTCCTCTAAATTAGGTTCCCAAAAAAATCTTGGCATTATCCACATTCATCCGCATTTTCTTGCCTTTTTCATCGAGGTTTTATCGCGAAACGCTGTGTTGTACGGACCGCGTGACATTGTGTTGTGGTGAATAGTCCACCTTGTATAGCCAGTTTTATTCCATCAGACCACGTTTTGTCGATTTATTGAAAATTCAATTATTTTTGCCTTAAACTCCTGGCGGTCGTTTGAGATCGTCCATCCGCATTGCCATGCATTCTTTTTTGCCTTGTGTGTTTCAGGAACTGTTTATTTGTAAATAGACAATTGAAGGCCATGATGCTGAAACCTGTCTTCTGTCCAATTGTGTCATCGATTGTGAACCAGATTTTGCCATTCTAGCGTAGGCTTAAAGAGACAACAACCAACTGCTCTGGACACGGTGAACATGTTCCGCCCCCCTTGTTTCGAGTGATATTTGGCGTAGGCGAAACTTGTTGAAGAGGGAGAGATGACGGTGAATGGAATGCCACTAGGTTATCCATCATATTTGAGCCGCCTGATGGCTTGCGACAGGCCTCACTCGCGATCTTATCCCCTCGTGTTTACACGGCCACCAGGGTGTTGTGCTCCGCTTCCTGCTATGTACGGGTGTCCAGTGGCGTGCACGTTTGACCGATTCGATGGGGAACCTATATTCATTGGTTTTGCGTACTTATTTGGCTATTCTGCCATTCCGCAATTCACTGCCAAATTTTTCCTACTGAACTACACCTAGATATCTTGTGTATCGTTATAAATGAAGAATATCATAAGTACGAGATTTGGTTGGAGTCCGGCTGTGTTCTGTTGACAACCAATCACATTCAATCTTGTGTATCGTTATAAATGAAAAATATCATAAATACGAGATTTGGTTGGGATCCGGCTGTGTTCTGTTGATATCCAATCACATTCAAACACGGGATAACAGAGGAACCAATGGAACTGACCGACCGAACAACTAATCGCGGTCAAAGGTCATCACCGGCTAGCAGCACGTATATTAACACGCGCGTAACACTACTCAAAGTACAATCACCAACCCACCACTACACTCCCCAATAACGCACTGATGGTGTCACAAATCGCCCAGCTCAGAGAACAAGCCGACGACCATCCAATCAATTTGCAAATGAGTATATTCCCACAGTGGCGTACTTTTTGATGTTCAAGCAGAAAATAAGGCCGAATTAGCGAACTACACTCATTTACAAACAAATTTGCGGGAGACTGACCTGGAACCCAGCTAAATCCATCGTTTATGATGTTTCTAAGGATAAGACTTGCGGACTAGGCCGACTTGCTAATCCACGAAAACGGCGAATTCTATGGTGCCGAATGGAGTTTTCATCGGCCTTATGAGTAGTACTAGAATATCAGCTTGTTCGGTTACAACTCTTTGTCCGATGCTTTTGATTCTTCGGTTCCCACATTTCATCCGAAGGCTTGGAGACATCCTGGCTAGTCCCTCTCCCCAGCGCCGTAACCTGCTATCCGGACCTTAGAAACCAAACGATGCTTTTTTGGCGCCACAAGCGATTTAGACAACACGCTAAAAGTTCGTTTTAAGAGACAATGCGCTTTTCAACAAATAGCTCCACCACAAACGATGACAAGGTAATTAGATCAGGACCACGTGTTTTGTCACCATGAGGATCTGCGATAGCGACAAGAATGCTGCCGTTCCCAAACCGGTACGTTCTGTCTTGGTTCCATATAGTTATTTGGTATGATGTGATAAACCTATACGAGACATTGAGTTTTGTGCCGAAATGTGCTTGAATGCGTCAACAGCAGTTCAGTCTGTCGTCGGATACACGTAGTTACCAATTCTACCAGGCTCGCTTGTGTATAATAACACTTTCTTACCAGTAGAATTTGAAAATGTGCTGTCGTGGCTTCCATCAAAGTCTTCCTACAAAAGATTGAACTTCTTGTAATGTGTTTTCAGAATCGAACTCTCCAGCCAATGAGCAGAGTCTGTGTCCGCTCCCTGGGCGTCACTGAATGATCTCGACCAGTATAGACTTGTGTATAATTGGAAATTTGAGTGACCTTCTTCAACCGAACGTGCTGCCGATGATTAAACCTAAGGATGGGGAAACCGCCGAACAGTTTCTCGAAGCCTAATGAGCAGTTCCGTCCATGAATATTGAATATCGTTCCAACCGAGACCTGGATTTTGGGCAACTGAAGAATACCATAAACCAGAGATTCATCTGGGATTCAGGTGAGACTTCTATGAAAACCAAATTATGCAAAGGAGTGTAGTTGTCGAGAGTGGTGCAGTTCGAGGCCAGGCGGAACATAAGATTGATGGGAACTTGGAGACTTCGCTTGTCTGATGAGACCCAAGTAGGGCGGGGCTGCTGAATGGATTTTCAGCAGCTTTATCAGTAGTTTCCTTCATGTGGGAGAAATATTTACTGTAGCACTAAAGTCGAGTCACAATTGCATTCTGAGGTGGGGTTTGAGTGAGTGGAATATATATACGTGATAATCCTAACAAGTGAAATGATGAGGTATTACTTATTTCCAGCATACGAAATAGCAGTTGGTTGATCCACGGAAAAGGAGAAAGGAACTCATTTGCGGAAACATTCGCCTGACCCCGAAGAAAAGATAAACAAAGGGGGCGATGACAGCAGATGACCCATGAGTAAACAAACAAACAGGAGTGAACAATCAAAGATGAACGTCAGTAAAAATTACGAGCCATCCACTGTTGAACTTAAAGTAGTCCGAATCCACAAAAACGGTGGATTGGAAGACTTGTCACTAGCTTGCTGCAAGCAGTTTCGGGTGCGCCAAAAGCTCAGTCAGGTAATCTGGAAGGAAATCGACATCGATTAGCCGCCATCCCTTTCAGTGTTTCCAGAAAAAAAAGCAGAAAGGCCAAAGAGGACTCCATGCCACTGGGTGTACCATTCCAACATCACCCAAATTCCACTTATTCCGTCTCAAACCCTTGTACCAAGTCACACGTTGCCTGCTCCGCAACCACTTTGAAGAATGCATGGTGAACAACACTTGTCTCGATCGCCGATGTTTCCGCATATGGGTGTTTTCCGCAACCGATGGGTTTTTTACACAACCGGTTATTCTCTTACGAACTCATTGACAGCATCTTAAAACAGTGGCTCTTCTGACATATCGGTGGTCAAAAGCTTGGAGACGTCCTGGATATTCTTTCCTCCAGCCTTTGCCGTAACCTCGTATCCGGACCTTAGAAACCAAATGATGCGTTTTTGACGCCACAAGTGATTTAGACTGACAAACGTGATTCTCGTCTCGAGATTCGTACACCAACTTCATCGGGCACACTGCCGTCAGAGCTAATGCAACTACCGATGAAAGGCCCTCAGTGCAGAAATTTTTAATGGAGACAACCAACTGAACAGTTACAGACTATTGGAGNAAGAAAGCAAAACTCTCATATGCATCCTGTTTATAAAAATAGCTGAATATCCGCCTTCTTCTCGAACGCGTCTTCCTGAACTTTCCTGGATACTCCCTGACTATCACTCAAATGTAAACGAAAGCTACAAAGGGCTTCCACAAATTCCGTAAAAAATGTTACTTTTCAATAGACGCGAAGCGGATTTACGAGAAAACCACATTGCACTCGCATGCTTCGTCAGTAGTATCCACCGCTATATCGATATATGGAGGACTCCTCACAACATTCAGTGCTCCTCCATGAAGAATGAACTCACATTTTTTGGTGTAAGGCGCATTCCGAAAATGTTTTAGCGGGGTTAATTTATTCAACATTACTGGTACTTTATGTTCGTCTTCGGAGGTTAAGATGATGTCCTCTAAATAACCTAGGTCGATAAACTTGGGAGTGTTGGGGTTTTGAAGAAATTCCAGCGTTCACATCATTATTTCACCGGTGGCGAAGTTGAAAAACAACATACTAGCTGGACGCCACGTTTTGTTGGGAAGCTACTATACAGAGATCCTCATACACAACCTCACATGCTCGAAAGCATGCGAATGTTAGGACCGAATTGTCACTTCCTGCTTTCGTCAATTTTTCAAAACTAGTGATGTGTTTCGAACTTTCGAATTTCAAGCCACGGTTTTAATGGGCAAGTTTTACTCACTTGCCAACGTCACCAGGTCTCCACAGGGTGAATGATGTCGCGGCACTCATGGTTAAATCCATGTGTACAACTATCTGGGTGCCAAAGCTCAGTTCTTACGTACCCGTTCCTCATCCTGATCCTGATTGGTAAGACACTCTCTTATCGTGAAAGTCAGCTCCACATGGACTTTGTCTTTGACCGATCTCTAGCGAACGACAGAAGAACCTTCGAAACTGCGGGGTTTTCCGTTTACGGTTGACAAGCGTAATCCGACTGTGTATTCTGGCGGACGAAATTTCAGATTCATGAAGTGCTTCGAACTGGAAAATACTTCCATTTTACCATTTTCATCTGATTTTTGTTTGTGAAAATGGGAGGGAAAGCAATAAGTTGGTTCCCTGAAATGTTAGAATGCTTTTCGTTTGTAAAACGCTGCGAGCCATTGCATATGATAAAAGCTTTGTGTGCAGGCATATGACCGTCTGACAGGAGCATTTCTTGAGCCACAAAAGTGCTCTAAGGACTGACTAGCTTTATCCATACAGCCTTTGACGCTTGGATATGCGTACTCTCATCCATATTGCCTTTGCTGTGTTGGTTTAACTTACAAGGGGGTACTTGACAAGTATGGACAGGTAACACGCCATTGAAGTATTCCATTTTTTCTTGCTTAGTATTTAATTTAGAAATAGTTTTATTTCAGCCAAAATTCCCGGTAAGCGTGGCTTTTGTTTTTCACTGTCAAGAGAAAGAAAGTGGTTGCAGTCGCCCAGAGTGACGGCGTAATCAGAGAATCAACATAACTTCACTGGTGGATGATATCACGGCGAAACAAATAATTGTGCGCACGAAATTCGGCATCCTTTGAACTCGGGTCACGTTATTCAGCATTATAAACTTCAAAATGACAGTCAGGAAGAAAATATTGGGGACGAGTTTTTCCCTGAAGAGATATATGGACATGAAACAACAGGTAAACCAACCAAATTCGGAAGCATATGACCGACGAATGAGCGCGGCAGATGTTCACAGCACAATAATCTCGACAGAAGGTGCGACATTTGGCCAAAGTCACTGGATTAATTCAACCGCAGACAAACGTCTTCTGGGCGTGTCGTTGCGATAAATTTCACTCTTACACGAAACCAGGGTGGATCGGAAAATGTGTAAAAGCTGAACTAGCGGGCATGGAGCCCAACAGTGGTCCGCTTGTAAATCGACTAATTCGTTTAGCTACTTAAGTAGGGTAAGTAGTTGTATTTAATTTATGGACCCATGTCACAAGTTCACGACGCCATCAGGTTTTGGGGATTTCTCACTGAGCTTCTATACACACCACCCATATCACCTGCTCAGAACACAATTTCACGACGCAATCAGGTTTTGGAGATATCTCACTGGGTTTCTATACACACGATGAATTATCCATATGAACACTGAACAATGAAAATACAGCAAGCGAACAGTTAGGTCACGATGCGTCGTAATACGTCACCGGAGCTAGTCGTTCCCATCACAAAAATAGACAGACACCAAAAACTCATTGCAGTTTTACTAGTTTAATTTGTGAAATCTTGCATAGATTCATAGAAAAATAAATGAAACCGCGGTGTGGATCAAAATAGAAATATCTTGAAGCAAACTCAAAACTCAGGTTTATTTGACAAAAATATACTCGGGATTAGGCGAAAATCACATGAAATCTACAGGTTGCTGAACTGTGGAAACGACTGTGCGTTTGCCGAGGTGCACAACCAACCGATTGATTTGAACAAAGCTCAATAAGATACCTATACTGAGAAGAACAATCCGCCCCCACTAGTTACTCTATACGAAAGAATATGATTGGAACTGCCGGCTTTGTACTAGTCGTAGAAAGAACTGCAAAGGATCCTGAGTTTATGGGACAGTTCGGTTTATTATGACCTTGAGGAAAAAGGACCTCATATAAACTCAAATTTGTACAGCAAATCAGATGAAAAGCCTTTGGATGGCGCCAAGACGACACGTATCTCGGAGGACTAAATCGAAACCACTGGAATACATAATTTAGCGGAATTCAAGCCAATAGATAAAAACAAAGCAGATTTACACATGGAACTTGCATAACATGAGAAGAAGTCAAGGACGTGACAGAAACGGTGAGTATCGTGCTTCATATCAGAAGAAGAATACTACCACAGTTAGCCATGAGAATGGAGCAAACTGGTCAGTTGGGATGAAGTAACAGAATTACTGAAGTAAAGATGTTCAACGAGGCGACCAGTTGTGAAGGCATCAGGGCATGGCGCCCCGTAAATTTTGAGCTGAACAATCACGTCTCTGGCAAGATGAAACGAGGAAAATACCCACTCAAGTGATAGCCTACTACCAATGTCCCTGCATGTGGTAAAGAAACGTCTGTAAGCCAGTTGCCCTAGTAATGAATAGAGCAGCTGCTATCCGATTTGTTGATGGTTTTGATCATTCGTAGCGTATTCTCAAAACGAAACTAGTTATAGGATTGATAAAAACGCCAACCATCAACTTTGCACCTCTTCGGGCTCATCAGGTTGGTTTAATCTCCTAAATTCCACTGACCGTATTTCCTACTGGAACTCTAGACTATACGTAGGCGAAGTTTGCACTCATTTACCAATTAATTTGGTTTCAATGAATTGCACTGCAGAATATCAAGTGAATCTCTTATTTATGGTATTCATCAGCTGAAATTACCACAAAAATACCATCTTATGTCTTAACCAGAATGATATTCAAGATATTGAAGTATTTTTTGGAACAACACTGCTTATAAGGCGGAGTAAAAAGCTCTGATAGCCCATGACCAGTTTTGTCCTTTTTGGGACTCATCAGGTAGGCGCGGCCACCGAGTCTCCCTCAGCCATACGTCCTACCTGAACCAAAGTTGTACGCGAATTGCACTTATTTGCATACCCGTTTGATTGCAATGGTGTGCCCATTTACATCCCAGCTAAAACTGAATGTGCTGCATACATATAGCCTCATATGTCAGTTGGTACGACGCCGCAGTGTATTTGTTCGCTAAGAAAAACTACTCATAATGTTGGTGAAAGCTTATAGCTAGTGGGCAAGTCTCATAAACGATAGATTCAGCTGGGATTCAATTGCTTCTCCCTTTGACGCCAAACGCGAATGCATATGCTCCGCCAATTGCATACAATTTGGGTTCAAGACGAGCGTAAGGTTGACCGCCAAACTACCTAGCTCCAAGGTAGAGCGAAACCGGTTGTGGGCCGTCTGGTTTTCATCAACGTTGTGAGTAGTGCATTCCATCAGTTGTTCTTCTCAATCGCACAACCCAGTTACCTGGAACCGCAGAACCTAAAAGTATACATCAAGACTAACCAGGCACTTGTCTCACATTTTGGATGGCTAGCCGTACGTAAAGGCAAGTAAGACTACTCGTTTTGGCCTTCTTAAGTCGCGGATTTTGCGGTTCATAGTGACGTGTCCTGTGCTAAGGCAAGCTTCCTTAAGGAAGTGCCAGGACACTGCTTAGGTGGTATTTTCTCCTTGGCCACTAGCTACCAAGATGGTGTACCATTAGAAAATAAATGCTTGAACTCTAGAAAATCATGAACAAAGTGGTCAGTCTTAAGGGCTCATCATCATCGCCACCTTCATGATCGTTATCATCATCGTCAGCGCTATCCTCATCATTGGCAATTGTACACGCGCAAATAACTAACAGTCGTTCAGCTGTAAAACCCTTTTGACGCGTAGCTCCGACTGCTCTCGAAAGAGGTTGCCCCAGCCTACAAAGGAACAGTCGAAGTGCCCGGGTTGGGTTGTAAATTACCAGAACTCTTCACACTGTCATCAGTTAAAATCCTGCTGCGCAAATAGGACTGACACCGTGCTTAGGAGTACGCAGCAGTCAGCGCTGTATGCTTATAAAGGAATTGATTGGTGTTACCCCTCCCCCCTACCGGAAATTTCCGTCATCACTTTCAGTGGAACGGTCCGCAAAACTTTACGCAAAACGTCCGCATTTCCCTTTCCAAACTGGGAAAAATAATTGAATCGTGGACGTCCGGCATCTTGTGTTTTGATGTCTGCCACCGGATGAACTTTTATTAAAAGGTACTTTTACGATAGGCTGCATTGTTCAGGCACAGATTTTTCATCCTTGACTTTCATTCCTGTATAATCTTCGTGCGTCCGTGGTTATCAGTTAACTGAATGAGATAGCACTCCACCTCTTCGGTTGCAACTCTAGGGCCCTTTTGCCAGTACCCTAGAGATCATAAATTGTCCTGTGAAAAGTTTTTTTCTTCGAAATCGGGATTCACTCGACTTTCATGAACGGTCACACACAGTGAGGAAATAAGTGATCTACGGATTTCCGCAGTACAGCTTCTAACAAGGAATCTCTTTGGTGGAAAATTAATCTACCTTAAGTCACTTCAAAGTTTCATTCCTACGGAACATTAGGGAATATTAACATCACACAATCGAGGAGCCAGTTGTGCTGATATCAGTTTTTAAAGTAAGGTAGA
>NW_008751889.1:114063-144901 GCF_000715545.1 Opisthorchis viverrini | reverse complement strand
GTTACTTGACCGGTTGGTTGGTGTCACACGACCAAGACAGACCTAGTGTTCGTACGAAACGTTTTTGACAGCACAGTACCGGATTTCGCAGGCGTATAGCGACTGCCTCAGCTGTAGTCAAGCAACGCCGTTGAATAGATACTGTCAGTCCATTTGGCACGCGGTAAATGATTTGAAACGATGCATTTGGCATGACTACGTGCCCGGTGTCAATAAATGTGGGATGCAATTGAGCTCCTGGCTTAACTGTTGAGGTTATTGGTATTCCGGTACGAGAGGTGCTCGCGTATTCTCTTGGAAAGTTGCCGTGTCGTGGGCCCAACATACTCCGCCGAACAACAGCATGAGAAAGAATGCACAACCCTATTCTGGGTGAGGACTGGCATCTTGTCTTTGAGATTTAAGTTGAGCAAAGAGTTTGTTGTGAACCAAGACCTCAGAGTTCCAGCCGGAAACGTGCGTTGTAAGGCTTGGAACAAGTGGCGACCATACATATCCACCAACAGATCGTCTTTATACGGTAGATTCAAGTATATTGGCTTCTTTCCAACGGAGTTGATAGGCGGTTGGGGCGGGTGGACGATTCAAGTATATTGGCTTCTTTCCAACGGAGTTGATAGGCGGTTGGAAAGGGCGGTTGGACATATTCTTAGGCGACCATTGGCTCGCAGCACGTTAGCAATTTGCTGCAGTTCGGAGTCCAGTCTTTCAGCAGAGCAAATACGTTTTGCTCGGTTCGTTAAAGTTTGAATGAGGGTTCGTTTCCGCCTCAGTGGCACAAAGCTCAGGAAGTTTGTGTACTGTCCCGTCCACGTGGGCTTTCTGTAGACCATTAACCATTATATATGTAGCGACCTGATGACGAGATCCAGAAAACATTAACGTTCGTCATGGTGTTATTTTTCAAACCATGGGAATATTCAAGCAATTACTGAATTATGCTTACAGTTTATGCGAAGAAAAACACCTGAAAGCACTAAGGTTGAGCAGTAGTGCATCATAGTCCTGGAGACAGGCCTGGAGACATGGTACTATAGTGTTTCTTCTGGGAATATGGTGAAACGTACTCATAAGGCTGCTCACAAACCTTTGACAGCCAACGATCAGACTGCCTCTTTTACTCCTTTGGGTGGCTTACCGATGACAGCCAAAATGTTAAACTACTATATCCATGTAAGTAGTAGGAGTTTTGTGATCACAAGAAGTATCAAGCGCTTCCTGCACACCGATTCAGAAAGGGTAAGCAAACAACTGAGAGGTAGCCGTCTAAACACAGATATTTACATCAGGGATAGTACCACCAGCAATTTGACGGTGTGCATCGCTGGAATCTGCCTAAAAGTGTACTTCAAAGGAGTTTGGCTGACGAGGGACTTGTTAGTAGTGTGAATCGACTGCACTCATCTTTCAGTGTAGCGTTAACTGACCAACACAGTGAAGAGTTTCAGGTGGAGAGACAGTTTAACTCGCGGTGGAGTCTCCCGCAGATATTAGTTTGAATTCTTCCGAGGTAGTGTCTTCTAACCAGTAAGTGCAGCCCTTGGAGATGACAGACAAGCGACCTGGTAATGAGATCTATTCGCCTTTAAGAGCCTACGGAAAGGTCTCTCAAGTTTGCAGTATGCCGGAAGTCCCGATTGGCAAGGAATTTTTCCTCACATATGACTTTCTAGGTGCATCATGCTGGCTTTTCAGAGTATGAAAAAATGTTATTCATATATCATTCGCCAGTAGTATATAAGTGATTTTGTGTCAGCACAGAGAATTTCGCACTTCGCCTCTGTGAAGTCGTTGTTCGTTCACTTACTCTCCACATGCAGAAGATGGTGTAACACATTCTTTAATCCCGCAGCTCATTCCATGTAGTTTGAAGTGTCAACTCGCCCCAAAGAATGATAGCTGTTCAGAAGGAGCTTTTTTGTGAATTTAGCCGCAGCTTTTCCAGGTACTGAGGATGGAAAACTAGTGGTGATGAAGTCCTTATCCTTCAGGTATTGTGTTTCGACGTCACCGGAGGTTAAATACTCAGCAGCTATGCAATGCCTCCCGGTTTGTCAGAACAAGATAACTTCTTTTGAAAAATAGGACAAGTCAGTGGAACAGTATCTTTGGTAGAGTACTGAAGAGATTTATTCCACAAGATCAAAACAAATTAGGGGCTTAAATGTACTTGGCTGACGTCTCTCAAACCCAGCGCAGGAACCAACCGTCAAGACGATTGACTTTTGCCGCTGTATGCCTCTGGATTGAACAGAAACTCAGACAAGCATGTCATAGAGACTGTCTGAAACTCGATACAGAAAGTGATTACTCATTTGAGTCCTGTTCATCAGGACAAACCCAGGAATATAATTAATACGCTCGTACAATCCAGGTAAACTGTATTCACATGTTTACTAGTTTAAACTATTGTGATCTCCGATAAATTGACTAATAGCACTATATCAAACTCTTCTCTGTTCACACTATCATAATTTTAAACATCAACTAAATCGTAACGGTGCTATGTTTGTGTTCTCTCTACGTTGTCGTAAAAATCTGACTAATTTCTACTTCATCTAGACGACAGCTGTTCAACAATACGGCCAAAAATTCCCACTGTAAGGCGATAGATTATGCTCCTTGTTATAGCGTACATAGAACTAGCGGCTTTTGTGTAGCACAAACCCTATCCAGTCGGCACGAATGATAAATCGATGAATATTTGGTTTGTCTTAACTGACTTTCACTAATGTGGGTCTAGTCACTGAGTACGGCGGCACAATTATCGATTTTATGTTTATCGCCAGTGCTGTTGACCATTCTCAAGTCACAGCGGCGCCCTGTGTGCACATTCTGTTCGTTTGTTTTGGACCTAACCTCGCGCGTGAGATTAGCAAGGAGGTGAATTTCCAAGCATGACTTTAGGAAATCGTTTTTCCTGTGTCTAAGAGTTAGTACACGTATGTTGCGTACAGAGGCTTGTAAAGCGCTTCTAACAGCAACTCTGCATAATTTTGTTCTCTAAGTAAAGACGGTCTATTCTGAAAAACACTTGATTGGAGTTACTAAATCACCTTATACTACCATCTGACTGTACACAAATGAAGAAACGGATGCGAGAGAATGATACAACATTGTCGACCATACCCTTAAACCCGATATTTGTTCAGAGTTCTGTTGATGTTACACTGATGAGATATGGAGACATTGCACAGTCAACGATCGGATCGATCCGTCAGTAACGCACCCTTGAAAGACTCCAAATTTAATCAATATCGCAAGTCAAGATTCCTTGGTCACGTGGTTCACTGGTATTGGATTGGTTATCTTTGAATGTGGAAGGAAATTTGGTCGAAAATGATGCACTGAGGGCAGGTTTTGACGTTCGTTTTTTGTAAACTGCCTTCGTTCTTCGCCTTCTCTACTGATGTGATGAAGCGGCAAGGAGTAGTGTCCGCCAACAGCCCCCCGGTTGAAATCAGCCACCTCTGTTCTGAGTGCCACGAATTTAGAAAGTGCGTTGTTTTGATTAATGACCAATAGCTTTCTTCTGGTGGACTACAGCAAGAAAAGCCTCGGGCTTGATGGAACGCAATTCACACGTTATCTCTATCGTTTACGAAATGGATCCTTTTAGGCTATCGTGGATGAATATTGGTAATACTCATCATCATATTATGTTTCCTTAAAAGTAAGAGAGCTCTTCTCGTGACGAAACGTGTTACTCATAAGGTTGCTAAAAAGTCTTCAACTGCTCGATGCCGTTGTCACTGTTTTCAAAATCCACCAGATATTCACAGTCTCCAGGCTTCTGTCAGACTTTTGTTCTATTTGTACACCAAAGAACGCAGTTGGCGCACTAAAATCACTTGCAAACGAAGTCGGTGTTTAGGAGAAAATCAACTTAACCCCAGATAAGTCGTTCGCTAGTAACGTTATTTTACTGAATGTGCTGATTTATGCTACTTCAGTTTTTATTTTTTACGGTAATTGTGGTTCGTAATGTACATTCATATTACTTTTACACTATATGATATACATTATGTGTACTATGACTGAACACACTAGTTTTTATTTTTTACGGTAATTGTGGTTCGCAATGTACATTCATATTACTTTCTCACTATATGATATACATTATATGTACTATGACTGAACACACTACTCAGTAGGTTGCTGAATCTCTCCGATCAATATGGAATTCCGCTGAGTCTCCCTTTACCACGGGTTAGGTTTGCTACTGAATGCTGTTTGCCACATACAAGAACTCCTGTTTTGAAAGCAAGTTTTTTTACCAGTGAGTAGCGGAACAGTAACTAGACATTTGAACGTGTTGGATTAGAGGTCAGTCATCATCGTCATCATCATCATCATCATCATCATCATCGTCATCATCATCATCATCATCAGCAGCAGCAGCATCATCAGCGTCATCATCATCACCATGATGATCATAAATCCAGCACTGTCAGTGGGCTGTCAAGTGGGAGATTAGGAAGGGAGCTGTGCATTGAAGGCCGTAGCTTGGACGCATGAGCGCCATTGAGGGCGTGACCGGGCCATGTCTGACAGTGTCTCTAGCCATTAATGTGGCCCGTCTCGAGGTTCCCATCCAGGAAGACGGCAATGACCAACGCAGCTGAATTTGCTGGTAATGGCTTTTATACTTCGCTGCCAAGTCATTGTTTAACCGCCTCTGGCTCTCTTCCACCCTTTAAGTGGTAATGCGAAAAGAGCCCTTCGAGGAAGCCGATCAACTGGCATGCGCAACACGTGGCCAAGCCGGCGCACCTATTTAGTGTGGAGTTATTTATTCCGAATACCATTCGACAGCATTCAGTATGGCTTAGACGGTGTTCCCACCAGATTCGGGCAATGCTCCGAAGACATCAATCGTCAAACAATGAAAGTCTTTTGACGTCCTCAGCGCGCAACGCCCAGGTTTCTGATCCATATAGTAATATGGAGCCCACCGCAGCATTGTAAACTCGACCATTGACAGAGAAACTGATGTCATGTCTACGCCACCTGTGACGTGGGTTCACAAATGCTGCTCTGGCCTTCTCACTCCAGAAGGAAATATCATCTTTCACGAGACCAACCGGGACTGATACCCCTGCCCAGGTAAATAAATTTGTCAATAGTTTTCCTTGTTATTTCCCCTTGGAAGAAGCAGACAGGAGACAGATCAAACCCTCTCTATTTTCTGCGATTAGACAGATCAAACCCTCTCTATTGTTCTGCGATTTCTATCCGGAGCAGATCCTATACGGTAAATCGATTTGAATGCGGACACCCGCGTTTATTGATTGACTTACTTGGCTGCTGTAATCAGACCACTCTACCGCCTTTAGTGGCCTTTTCAGACCAATCTATCATTTTGCACACACCAACAATTTAGGATACTACGAACTTCTTTTCGGCCGCACAAAGTAGTGCACAGTGTACTAAAGGCGCACGACTTGTGACATCATGACTTTTGTTTGTGAATTACAGCTCAGTTTGTGAGCAAACAGAGACTACAAACTGAAACAATATTCCAGGTTTGGGTTTTTAAAGGAAAACCGACCGGACGAGACTGAGGCAGTACCGTGCTTTCGGTATCTGTTGACTGCGATATCTATCACATGCCGTGGGATTATTGATGTCTTTCTGTTCGGTTGAATGACGAGAAAGTAAACATGTTCCGAGGAATGCCTGGGTCGGTACAAGACTGGGTTACATTGACTTTTCTAATTTAAGCTTACCTGTGAGACCCGGAGTGCCTGCTCAAAGAACTGTCAATCGGCTCAAGCCGGCTCTAAGCTGTCCTGAGATAATGCAATTTGTTCGCCTGTTACAAAGTCCCTTGTTTCGTGTTTCTTGTTAGCTGACATGCAACTGTTTCCTGTCAAGTAAAAGTGCAAAGGCGAAGTGATTCACACCTGCATGACCCTAGGATCCATTAAGTGAACTCACCCACTCTACATAGCATATAACAGAACACGCTAATTTCTCTTTTTTGTCCCTCTTCTGGTTAGGAAAGCCAGGTATTTCATTTTGACCTTGAAAGGACTTCTTGAACATTCTTCAAGTTCACAAGGCACCTCTTCGTTGTTGTTTTTTCCTGAGCACATTGACTTAAAGAGTATATTCATTCAAAACTCACTGAGTGGTAAATCGAAATTCAGTTTGGGAGTTAAATGCCGACCTTTGACAAGCGGTGAGATTCAGGTTCCGAATACATGGATACCAAAAAGCGACTTCATTAATTGGAGAATCGTCCGCAAAGTACCAAGTTCAGAGGAACCCGGAATTATTTTTACTTCGATTAAATTCTTCATCGTCTCACAGATATTCAAGCGACTTTGGATCATAATAAAATCTCTCAGTTTGAACAGGACTTTATTAGCACGGTTTTAAACATCCTTAAACGATGACTAATCACAAATGCCATGACGAGGACTCATTCAATATCAGTCTTTATGATTACGAGGACCAGTTTGTATGACTTGGTGCTGCAGAACAGACGGTTGGATCAGATCTGTGTTACGAGGCTTTTTGTCAGTTGTTGATCAGGTGGCTGTTGGTCTGTTTTCTGAGTATCAGATCTGTGTTACGAGGCTTTTTGTCACTTGTTGATCAGGTGGCTGTTGGTCTGTCTTCTGAGGTTGGTAATTAACTAGCAAACGTTTCATCAGCAGATGAGAGGACATTACCAATGCGCATTTACATGGGCACTCCTTGTTTACCGGCGTGAATGTACATAACCCAGCTGAATCTCAGCTGGGTGCAAGGTGATTCTCTCGAAAACCAAATTAAATGAGTGTATATTCGCTAATTTAGTGCAATTTCGTTTCAAGTAGAACATAAAGTTGACGGGAACTCGGAGAGGGCGCCTACCTGATGAGCCCAAAGCAGAATGGTGAAAACGGTCGTGGGTTGTCGAAGCGGTTTCAGCAACCTTATGAGTAGTGCATTACAGAAGGAAGTCTTCTTAAGTAAGAGGTAATCGTTAGATTGAAAACAAACTGCCCGTCCCGTATTGGAACAGTTTCGTAGTCAGCTGAGGCACACCACGAGGTTCCCCTGTGTTTTAGTGCCCAAGGTCTGTTGAGCCATCAGCAGACTATTTTTCAAAGAAACGGTTGCGTTCACTAGCTCACAGAAAGTCCTACTGGACAAGATAGTGTGGCCAACTAATTGCACGCCAATAGTTCCGACTTTCTGGGAGGAAGCATTTTGCTCTTCTTGGCTTTTCTCTAAAATGCCCAATTCGACTCCTCTCAACCACCATCAGTTGGATCCTCCTGTTCATAACGTCTACAATTTCCCCTACAACAATCCCGACTCATTTACAGGGAACGTGTGGAATGTCTAGACTAGGCAATTGTAACCGCCAATTAATCGATATCATATCACGTGACTGTCTTGGCGATGTGCACGTGCCCCTTAGCGCTGCAATTGATTTTGAGGACTATACATCCGGGTGTAATGTGCTGGAAAAGACAGTCACATGTCCAATTAGGTTTTGTGGATTAACAGTGGATCTATGTTCCGAATTAGATGTAGTAGGCACTGTTGCCTTATCTCGAGTTAAGAATTAACTTGCGAATTAACTTGCTATGGCTTACGCAATTCCATAAGTGGATGCATCGCGCAAAGGCCGGTCTTTTTTTCAGTTGGTAGTTTGCTCCACCTAACACTGCATACCAGACCGACGAAACTCTGGTTTCTTACACTTTGCGCTTCCTCGGTTCACAAATTTATACCAATCTTATATAGCATGGGACCACCATATTTTTAGGAAGTACAGGATGAACACAAATTAAGGTAATGCTAACCGAACGCTTAAGTGAACTTCGCCTTTGATACTCAGGGCCTACATCCACTTGCTAAGATCAGAAAAGTTGAGACAGTTAGACGGCCGTTGAAGGGTATCCGTCAACCCCATAAGTAGAGTCCTGTCGAAAGCAACCAACACGTTTTAATAGAGATTTCACCTGCAGAATCAAAACTTCATTAAACATTTTCGAATCTCTTCACTCTGGTGACAATATTCATATGTTTTTCACTGGGTTTGGTTCATTGAAAATGCGTTGATGTCCATACAGGGTTTGACCAGGCTAAATCTCTCACCAGAATTTATGGATTCAATGTAGAGAGTTCCCATTTCGTGACCAGCCAGAACTTGAAAACTAGCATGGGGTAACTTGGGCTGAGTCCCGATGCGAGCTTTGCCACATTATTTCCTGACAAATGTCGAAGGAATATAATATGGATACAGGTTTGGCCTTGAATCAGGACTCCATGAAATCGATGTGTTCCCTTGATGAGGATAATCAAAACAGATAACCAATCAACAAACGGAACGACCTGTGTTATGTATGACTGAAGTACATCTCTCGTTCGTGTAACCTGCTTGTTGAGTGGAGCTCTATGAAGCAGAATCAATTAGTTTCAAACTGGAACTTGGGAATCGGGGACGAGGAGGATGCCATGATGACTGGGCACCGAAAGTGATACAGCTGGGTTTTTAATGTATAGGAAGATGAGACAAGCTGCTTGCATGAATGCTGGTCACGGTCAACGAAGAATGGACTAATTTGTGAACCACATAGTCTGTAACTGTGATCGTAATGAGGTGATCTCCATTAATGAATTGATTAAATTCGAGAAGCACATTTGACTGATGATTAGCTGTATCTCCAAAAACGTTTGCTTGATCCACAAGAAGTGAGTACATAAATCTGTGATGTAATTAGTCAGCCAGTCAATAAATCGGCTTGATTTCTTTAACTTTGGAGCTCGAGATAGCTTAGTGGCTCCTTACTGGTCGGAAGGTCCGTGGTTCGAGCCCAACCTCGGCATTTTCACTGCTTCCATCCAGGCTTATGTAACTCAATAATATATCAGCTCTCATGATTCTTTCGGGTAGCATGGAAGCCATGCACCAATCGAACGTCTATTTTATTTATGAATTTTTATCTTTGGATTCCGGCTAGAACCAAAATGGAATCTATTCTGTCCTTACCTAAAAATTCGATTCTATCTCGGTATATTATTTGGGCAGATCTCCTCACAACCCTTTTTTAACAAGTGCATAATGGATTACGCCATAATTAATGCACTCAATACAGTGACACTAATCACAACACGGGTTCCACAACTGAACTGGTCGATAACTGGCAGCGCAGTATCACCCAATGCATTGGTTTATTTGACCGAATGACGTACTCTGGCTTTCGGTGGTGTAAGTGAGGTTACTATATGCACCGAAAATTCGAGAACCATAACACAGATTGGACTCATTTAAAGGATGAAATTCCCATTAAAATTTCCAAATGTTATCGCACTACCAACAATCCATAAGTAGCTCTGAGGAAGAAAAAAATTCACCTAGTGAGTGAAACTTCTATCCGAGGAGTAGGTGCTCAAGGAGTCAATTGATATGCGTGACCATGTGATGTGCACCCCGTGATTGAAAATGGTCAGTGTCCTGTCCAAGTACTAGTTATTAACAGTCTTGATCAGTTGGTGGTGACCGAAAGGTTAAGTGTTCAACTGCTAGGCGGAAGGTCGCAGCTTGGAGATTTTCTGCAATTCCTTGAGCTGCACTCTACTGATGTGCTTCTCGGTATTTCAGCATAGACTAGCCTCACGTACGTGACGAAACTTTCAGCAAAGTCTTATATACAACTCCTGAACAATCACACAGATGAAAATATGTTGAGACTGAGGGCACGATGCAGACAAGTAACTCTGATCTCGTGCAGTTTTTTCCTAAGGTACTCTTAACAAGATATCGGGAAACCAGAGAAAGAAAAGGTCGCAGTGAGAACACACAATCGCTTGAAGTCGGGTCATGTTATGAATTGTGGTCCCCAAGTGGTTAGAGCGCGAATTTACTGACCGGAAGGTTGGTGGTTCGAATCCGACCTCCGCCACTCGAATTCCCCTGTCTAGGCTTGCGCAACCTGGCAGTATCCTAGCCCTCGTGCTTCCTTCGGGTGGCATGGCAGTTAGGCACCGGAAGGGTGCTACAGCTGAACGCTCTTCTTAGGGAGTTCGAAGAATAAAACAGTTGAACAATACTTTCGGTCTGGGAAGAAACGCGTGGAAGTGAAACTCATTATAGTGTACTCTGGTACAACTAAAATCCTCAGCCAGATTGAGCAAAATGTCCATCGTTGGATCTTGATGAAGACTGTATCAACAAGAGGGAACCAAACGAGGATTCTTGATTGAATTAATCCAAAGCGGTTCACACGTTCGGAAGGGGCGCGTCGTCGATGGAAAGTTGCAAAGCTTGTCCTAATGCATCTTGTCCGTAATCATTACAAATATAACGTGATTACATTCACGAGCAGTGTGAGATAGAAACCGTTCCTAAGATCACTTCACGAGTTTGTTCAAGTCATTTTTATAACACCTAATTGCCTCAGGAGAGTGGCCAATGAAGTCCATCATAATACTGCAGGTTCACATACGATCAATAAGGGAATCAGTAATGGGCACGTGGATGAACTGATTTGCAAATGAGTGTATTTGTCTCAGTCAGTCAAAGGTTGACGGAAACCCAGAGACTGCACTTACCTGATGAGCCCCAAGAAGAGCGAAACCGGTCGTGGACTGTCGAAGCATTTTCAGCAACCTTGTGAATAGTTTCCTTTATGAAAATATACCGCGATATCTCGAATATCTTACCAGGTGAAATATGAGGCGACCGTTGTGAGAGCACATTCCGTTGAAGAATATCGGAGACAGATTAACTTGAGTCTCCTGTGAAAATCAAAGTTATTTGGAAATGAGTGTATTTGTCGCAAGACCGAAGACAAAATGGTGCACTGGTGTCGAGGAAGCGGACCTCCTGCCCTGCAGGCCATGCAGTCGGTGAAACGACTGTGGATTGACCTGAGGAAACTCTATTCAGTTTCACCTACTGCAAACAGCTCCTAAAGTACAACGCAGTCGATGTTACCGAAGGCGTTTTTATAGTCCAGGAAACAGGATCCACACAGACATGCTATTTCCTAGGACAAACTGAACGCAACAAGCATGAAGCGGCAGCCAGCCTAGAGATCGAGTGTCGATGGAAAACCTGTCATAAGTCTTCAGCATGCAACTTTTGAGGAAGGCAGATTTATACACCATTTTTGTCAAAACTCCTTGGTCCTTTTCGTTGTCACAACTGTTGTCTTGGCCATCCCCCACAGGTGTCGACAGTTTTCACAACATGAAGACACTGTTTGTGATAAATCAACTTTCAACGGTATTCAAAATAAAGGCCACACACATGTCCAGTATAGCAACGGGTTCGATCGTCGGCATACCGAGCATCCATAACCCGAGAATCATGGTGTCCGAGCATGTGAACGGTCGTATTGCTGAACGGTGAATCATCATCATCATCATTGTCAGTTGTAAGAACCGCGTACTCGTCGTACACTGGTTGTAGCTGCCGCAGTTTCGTTCACCGATGATTTGGGGGGATAGGTAGCTGCGCATTGCACGCGCGAGCTGGTAAATTGGTGCATACGTTTGCTTGTTCAGAATTGGTGATTCAGGTGCGTCCAGCGTGCGTTGCGAGGGGATAGTGGTGACACACTAGCCCCGTATGCCAGATATCCGGGGTCCCGACGAATTCACAGTCATGCACTTTGAATGAGCCCTAATAAGAAGGAAACTCGAGTCTGATGCTTCCCCCATTTGGTGTGGACTCAAAAGTATAACTGCACCAAAATAGAAGAAGGACAGTTCGAACTAGAATGATTCGATTGTGGGTTTGAATAACAACTTGATAGTGCTAATAGCAGCACTTTCTCTTGGAACAAGGTGAACGATACTGAACCAATCAAGGTACTCATATATGTTGTTCAACAAACATTGGCAGTTGATATACACTCACAGTCACGCTATCTCTCACGTTATAATTAGTTTAGACTTTATAGTGACGAATCTGGTCATACGATAACAGATAAGTGCCCCGGTTTGTGCCGTACCACAGGTGCCAGGCTAAAACTGCAACAGCTCGATCTTTCAGAAAAACGTGTAAAAACAAGCGAGATTTCTCCTTAAAAAATAAAACTTAAGAAAGTTAACCCCACTACCAGGAGCTTCGTGTTTACTGGTGTTGTCAATACTGTCAGTCACCTGTCACCCAGAAATCTGGAGAGATTGAGGGTAACTCTGTCCATTCTTGAGCATGTAGGTATCTGGTTCCGGGGTATTGACCGAAATCTGGAGAGATTGAGGGTAACTCTGTCCTTTCTTGAGCATGTAGGTACTCTGGTACAGTGGTATTGACCTCCTACCGACTGAGTCATCAGCGTTTAACTGCGCTTTGAACAATCAATATCCTTATTAATTTAAAAATTCTGGTCTCGACTCTCTATCATACCACTTGCGTGTGTGAGCAGTTTACAGGTCTTCAGTACGACCTTCAAATCAGGACAAATTCAGGTTTTTTACGGTCATGACTAGAACACACGAGACGATATCTCTCCACGTAGCTTATTTTCACTTGCGTGTCAACATAACATTTGCCGTGCTTATCTGGCCACACAAAACTAGCCACGTTCACAAAGCAAGCCTTCTGATTGGCTGAGTTATCATTTCTTGCAGAAAGAGAAAAAAACCGATTCACGTGGCTGGGTCGTGTCCATTTGATTCGAATGAGAGAGTGGGACGCTGTCAAAGGTATGCCACCAAGAAAACTGCTGTCACAAGAACGGACCATTTAGGTATAACGGCATAATTAAATGAACATGAAATTTTTTCCGTGCAACAATTTCAAGCCGTGCAAGCTTGTGATTATGGACAGATAAATTCGTGGCAGTTACGAAATATGCGGTCATCTAGAGCTACCAAATGACAGTTTTCTACTTATCTATCACCCGATAACCGCATCCTGCTTCTGATGGATGCTCCACTCAGTCTCAGGAATAGAAATTTCCTCATTTGGACATTCCTTCTTTAGGCATATGGATTTTCAGCCCAAGCTTTTTGTTGCACACTGCGTTTTGGACTACGCTTTGCATTGTACAGTAGTTAAGAACGTCATCATTTGCCACTTTTCGATTGTTTCGTCCCGTTTTGCTAATCTGGGGCGAAGTCAAGCATCCCCCATGAGAAGTTACCAGACTAATCACCTTGCTGTCATTTCACAAGTTAACCGATCAATAAACTGCTTTCGGCTTCAAATTTACTACCGCTTGCTGTACACGAGCTTGTTTCAGATGGGCACAAGGCGGTGCGCATCGCTGGCAAGCAAAATTAGGATGAGGTCGCAAACGAAACTGCTAGTCAATTGCACACTTGTCGTTAGGTTCTTGCTAGAGTGTTAAGCCGTGACACTTAAGTGTTTGTCTTCCAGTCATTATGGGCTTCACAGCGCCCAAGAAGTCAGTCGCAGCATTATCCACTTCAGGGAGTTTCATAGATTGGGAGAATACTGAACAAATAATCTGAACAAAGCTGGTGACCTTCAGTAGTGCATTATTGATGGAATATTGCTCTTGAAGTCACTGAAAACTCTTAGAAAGCCGGAGACCTGGTTCGCCGACTTTGGAAGTCATCGTGTGGCGCATTCCCTGAATTCCCGTGAAATCTGTCCTCCTGGAACTCGAATTGGACACAGTCTATGAAATACACTTTTGCAAGCCCATTTCGTTTTAATGGATGACTCGATCCAATCCAATTTGAATCCCTTTTTTATGATATTCTCCAACTGAATGTACTATAGAAAGACCGCCTCATGATTCAGCTGCTACGGTATTCAAGATATCGCAGTGCATTTTCCGATGATACACACCGCTGCTGAGGCCTTTGCGCCGCACATACAGCTGGAGAACATCACAAACGAGTCTCCCGTCAAAACCGTACTAGTCAGCAGGCACTGTCAGCAACACCACTTCAAGATATGGCACAGATGGAGTGATTTTTATGCAAAAAATGGAGCACCATGTTGTGGTAGCTCTACTAATCTTGGTGTTTGCTGAATCCTAATTTATAACGCGATAAAAATGCCAACTTTCGAGGCTTTTGTTGTAAACGCACCTGATGAGTTTCCGTCGACACCTTTTTGAACGGATGGTATCTCTTCATCTCTAGAAACCAAATCAAACCGGGCGAAAGCATAAACATAAACTTTTCATAAACTTTGAAAGACCAAGTGAATGTACTTATATTAAAAGGGTAACTGTATCACAGAAGGGAGCTTGGTCCACAGTTCTGACTATTGTCCTTAGCTTATGAGATGTTCTTACAGAGGGGTGGTTTATGGAAATAGTCACATCGAAGGAAGAGCAACTGCATCAGCTAGTTCACAGCAGTCACCACCGATCAGCTGCTACATAGGTGTACGCTTATCTTGGTTGCTTTCCCCCCCCCCCCCCCAAAAAAAAAAAAATAAGAGTTAGAGTTATCTTGCTACCATGGTGACCTCATTTGAAAAGGTCACTTCACTTGGAAGGCAAAAGAGGAAGTTAGTTTGATGCTTGGTAAACATAAGTTGAAATGTAAATCTTTTGAAGTAGTGGATTGATAGACATCTTTACAGTAGACACTCATTAGAGTTTCCCCATTAAATAACCGACAATTACCAGTGAAAGCATGCCACCCTGGGCCTTTCACCTAGCCTTTCTACTCTGAAAAACCACTAACTCGTGAAGTATCTTGTGTGAACTAAGTCTTTTCCACCAAAACAGTTGTGAAAGGACCAAGCCCACCAATCAGTGGCTATTGATTTCTGTTGAAACCACTTGCTTCTACTCATAGTGGAGCAGTCGAGGGAACAATTCAGTCATCAGAATTTTCATCACCCTCATAGGGAATAGTTTGAAAACTCGAGTACGTGAAAGAATTCCTGTGGGACGAAGTGCGCTACGGAAAGCGAATCGCACAATTTCCCTTGACAACAACATCGTTTGATATTCAGAAGAAATCTATGTCCAAGGTCATCAATTTGTACTCTTTCCTAGATATTTGCTGATGAGAACTGACGGTAGAAACCTCGACACCAACTTCCCGAAAGTCGATCATTTGTGAATTTATGGGTGGATCATATAGATGTGGGTTTTAAGGAATAAAACGATATTAAACATAGATAAGAACACAGAGGACAGCTCCACGTTGCATCCTATTTTAGTTCTAGGAGCTTGTCCGACACTTTCTAAACAAGTCAAAACTATGTATTGATATCTCATCCTCAGTGGACGACCACTATCGATCATTAGTTTTACTAATCGTAACCTTGCTAGTCCTCCTGAGGACGCATCGGTATCCAACTGGCTCAATCTATCTTGGAAGGTAAACTAACTGAAACTCGGAAACATGTGGAAGGCATCTGATGCTTTCGTGTCAGTAGAAGCTGTAAAATCTCACTTAAGAGAAGTGCAATTAATGGATTTTCGGCGTTCCAAGGGTTACAAGGTGATGCTTGCCGATCTTTTTAAAAAAATCAATGACATATTCTCATTGGCCATCTGGCAATGGTTAATCAGTGAATCAGTTAATCAATGTTAATCAGTGGAGTAGAGCGTTTTGTCAGAAAGTGCACTGAGGTTAGATGGGTACTGAAAGAAATCGAAGCGTGGAAGAAAAAAACATTTAAGGATCAATCGGTTCCCGCATAGTAGACGCATGTTTTACTGGCTAAACCACCAGAGAGGGTTGCTCTCCCAAGTGCTTAAACACCTAATAAGTAAGAGGCTGGTATCTGTTGTAAGCGTTAGTAAGCATCATGTGTGACCTACACAACAGATTACAAGTTAGTATCAACCACATGCTCAAAAGGCTCCTCTGTAAAGTTCCAGGAATCAGACAGAAACGGTAGGTTAGTGGCTCGAGTTTAGCCTTAGACGTGTCTTTTTAGCGCTATATTGCATCTAGGTGAGAGCGTATCATATTGCTGATCAGCCAGTCGTGACCGAACGTTTAGGTGTTCAAACGACCAGCCAGGAGGTCGCCAGTTCGAGACACTTTGGAGTTCTGTGAGATGCGCACTGTTGGCTATCCCATGTAAGGATGAAACCGCTGTATAGTGCTTCTCGGCTTTTCAACATAGACTGGCTTCACTGACAGGATGAATGAATATTGCTGCTTTGTTTGCCTTTGCTTATCGGTTCAAAGTTTCCACTGATCTAATCATTTATAGTTTGACATAGTACAAGCAGTCTCAACCGCCTGGTTGTGTCTTGAAGTAATCGGGCGGTGACTCTGCAATCCTGATGAAGACTGTCCGTTGGGATTCCCGTAGACTGTAGTGAGTAGTGTAGTAGCGTGTAGATTATAGCGCCACAGTTGACTGACATTGACCTACATCATGTGACCTCCATCCGTCTGATTGCTGGTCATATTCTCTGGGTCTTCAGTCTGGACTGAATGGAAACAAATGTGCGCTAGGTTATAGCATATGCTTCACCCGGTAAATACGTTTGAACGGCAGTTGCTTGGCCATGTTAGGACCACTATTTGTGAACTGTTGTATGACTGGACAATGTTTCATGGACGAGCGACCTTCAAGAAAATAGCTAATTCTTAACATACAGCACTACCCAATCTGGATTTGATAGCACAATAATGTAAAACTGACTTGAACCACGTTTACCACATGCTGAGTTATTCCTCAAATTGTGGAAAATTCGAGGAATATGGACACCCGGGGGATTACTGTGCAAAGAGGAAACGATCTCCACCCACAGTAGAATAAATTGCTTTCTGGACTGTAGACAAGCAACTCGGCAGAGACGAAAATTGGAATACAAAACAAACAGGCTGAGTTTCATCTACAGAATCTTTGATTTGAAGCAATCACAAATTGTTTAGATGGAATGGATATACAAGTGTAACGGTGATACTACTGACGGGGGAGGCATGCGAGTAGTATGTTTTCCCGTAAATCCGCTTTGCGTCTCTTGAAAAGTGAGATCTATTATGGAATTCGTGGAATCGCTTGAATTTGAGCAACAGTCAATGGATATCCAGAAAAGTTCGGGAAGACGCGTTCGAAGAGAGGATGGATATTCAGTTTTTATAAACAAGATACATATGAGAGAATTGCTTCCCTGTTAAATAGTCTGTAACTGTTCAGTTGTTGTTTGTCTAATTAATAACTTCCCAGTAAAGGCTTGCTTCCTTTCACCAGTACTTTAACCTGTTCACCTTGACTACTTACTACTAGCTCGTACGGGCTTCAAAGGCTCACATGCCGAAGCCCAGATACCAAGGTGAGTCTCTCGAAAGAACCAAATTAGTTTGCAGATGAGTGTATATTCGCTAATTTCGTGCAATTTGGTTTCAAGTAGAACATAAGGTTGACGGAAACCCGGGGACTGCGCCTAACTGATGAGCCCAAAGCAGAAGGGCGAAACCGGTCGTGGGCTGTCGATGGATTTTCAGCAACCTTATGAGTAGTACATTACAAATAGGAATGGAATACTGTTCATCCGTATAAAATGCAGGTTCAATTTGACTTTCATTGAATAGCCTTTAACCAGTAGAGCGACAACATGAACCGGATGTACTTTGTTCGAAAATTCATTCGTGCATGAAATTGTTACTGCTTTATCACAAAGGCCTTTCGTCACAATGATACTCAAAACTGATTAGTAGTTTTCCAGCAGTAATGACAACGTCGTCGGTTACTGATCCCACCTGCCCGTAATAGGCCTGTTCAAATGTATGGTGACCATTAGACAATGTTTTAACATGATAAAGGAGAGATTCGGCTGGGTTTCAGGTGAGTTTCTCGTCAAATCACCACGCGAATGAGTGTATTTCGCTAAAGTTTGAACAGGCCCGTTGGATTATGACTTCATTTTCGAAGAGATAAACTTTAAGGCGGTACAACCAAGCTGTTCTCAAATAGTGTTTAGGACAATGTGTTTATCAGTATCAGATAGTGTGGTACCTGCATCCGTCATTAAATATTTGCAATCCGAAGAACAGGCTCATCTCTCTATCTGAAGATTACTTTTCATGAATACGAAGAGACATCCTTAAGGTTTATCCACCTTTTTTACACACATTTTGAATGACCTTGATGGACACATCTGTGCAATGGACTATTCAAACAAAAATCGATAGTTTTCATTTGTCTACTCCTTGAAGCTAGAAACGTGCACATTTCTGTTAGATAATAAATCGAAGTGCTCATTTTTGCAAACGATGGCATTAACTGAATTCATACATAACTCTTCCGATCTGAGAAACATGAAAAGGTGTCCGTTAATCGATCGACCTGATTTCTAGACTGTATTTATATCGATCGCGTATCGCTACTTCGTTTGAGTGAGAGAGAGAGAAGAGTTTCGTCCTCTGGGCAGACTGTTTACTTTGTGAATAGTTTCAACCTGAAATTTGTCTGTCATTTTCAGACAAGCCAGTGAAAAACTGCACCTAATCGATTGTTTATAGTCTGGATATCAAACAAAAAACCCTACTGCTGCCACGTCCCTCGTGTAAGCCCGTGAGAGTAGTAGCCAATCAGTGAAAGGTCTTAGTACACGTGGCATATTCATGAAACGCTGCAGGTTAGTTATTCACACGTAGTTTTAGGCTCGTTAACGTGGCGTTTTACCGTTTGTTCTCTATTTTTGTCCTGAACTGTAGTACAGTGAAGGTTGAGCAATTATTATTGCAACAAAATATCAAACCCTTTTTTACAGTGGGCATTATTCCACTCTCATTGACGGATATCACTGCTGTGCTTCCAACGCATTTCATCGGCCTCTCTATTTGTTGTAATATTATTCACCCTAAAAGCGTCCGTCCCATAAACAAGAGGAGAGTTCAAAGTAGGCGTTCCCCACGAAGTTTCCTCAGAAGTTCCCGGCTTTTGAGAGGTCGACTCAACCATTCGTTTCAGGGCAAAGGGAATTTTCTCCTCATGGAGAAACTATAGCGAAATTTAAGAACTGAATGGCAGCTTTGACAAACCTAGTCATCAGACGCAAGCACACTCCGCAACATTTAGAAATAAAGTGAAGAATCGCGAGACAGAAAGGTTCAGTGATGAGCCCCGAAGCCACATGTTCTTGGGGAAGGAGGTTGCGGGTGATTTCCCATTTCGACAAGGATCGTTTGGGCACCAATGGGATTGAGGTAGCACCCATTACGAGCCCTACCAATGATAACTCAAGTACACAACGGCAAGCCACTCCGTTTAAGAAGTGAGAACATGCTCACCTAACAGAAGGATCACTCGTTATGCCCAGTAAGCGCTCCACCTGGTTGCAAGCTGAATCATTTGATACACAACGAGGAAGTATGACAGTCCAGTAAATAGGACTCTGGAAGAAGATGCCTCGGAGAGCGAATGTGGGATGAATACACCTAGAAGAAGGAATCGTTTTGTGTAGCGATACGAAATCACGCAGGAGTATGACAGAAGTTGAGTAGTACTTCAGTCGCACAGCAGACATGATGTATTTTTTGTTGATAAAGTCTGCTGCATTTCCGAGCGTCATTATTTTCAGTAGTACGTCATAATACGCAAGATTAGGATTCTAAAATCCCACAGCAGAAGTATACACGGATGCATAGAACTGTATATGAAAAAGAATTAACTAAGATAAGAGCATTTAGAATCAATGTGGAAAAAAAGAACCTTTACCGTTTCTAAACATAATTTGTTTCACCCCATGTTCTCGAACTGTGTGCAGCTCTCTTTTCCAAAATGCTGGCTCACCTCCTAGCTGTTGTTGAGTTCATTTCGGTTACTTATGAAGCAAGAAATATGATTTTTGAGCTTTACTTATATCTATGGAGGTTAATTAAGGAAGTGAGAGCAGTTAGCGGATAAAATAGCAATAAAAGCATCCTTTTTTGGCCAGGGGCCATGCCACCTGAAGGAAGCACGAGGCTGAGATACTGCCCAGGCCTAGTCTGGAGCAGTAGGAATTCAGGCTTGATTCGAGCCCCGGACCTTTCTGTCATCAAGGTTGTGCCCTAACCACCTAGCCCGCTCGAGGTCATTAAGTGCATAGAGCCATAATGAACTTCCTATTTGGTTAACCTCTGCTCTGCTTTGTATCTCGTCACACCAATCTCTGCCATAGTTACAAGTTGCGGTACCTCCTGAAATAAGTCATTCCGAAGAGATGCCACCTCAGCAATGTTACCTGAAATAAGTCATTCCGAAGAGATGCCACTAATTTCTGGAGACCTCAGCAATGTTATCTACAGGTTAAGCTGTTGTCCTCCGAAAAGCATGCATCACCAAAGGGCAGAATTTGCCATTCTTTGTCGTGATTAGCCTCGATCAATAACTGAATGACTTCAAATGAACGTAAGTGGGCCTCATCTGTTCACCCGTCCCCACTTGACCTTGATAACTTTGCTCCAGCAAATGAACATAACCATGGTTTGAAAGATGCTCTTCCTGCAGCTTCTCCGGACCTATTCCTTCGGGTGGGCATCGAGTCCAAGGAATTCGGTTGACTGCGTCTGCGGCTCAGCGCAGGCCATTTAGGGCATTATTCCCATGCCTATGAGTTGGCAGATATGGAGGTGAAAGACCCATTTTGGACCGGTGATAACTTTGGTCCATGTCCATATTTTTGTGCAAGAGAGTCCGACAACCGAAAAATCCGTGAGCTGAGCAGTGATTTGGTTAACTGAAGTGCTTGGGTTATGATGCAATACGCTCGTTTGCCGTGATAACCCTTTAAATAAGGATGATTGATCGTTAGGTGACCCGATACAGGAATCGATCGCGATAGTCCTGTCTGATCCACAGACAAAAGCCTAGTCCGTAAAAAGTCGCCTATTTGGTTACTGTCAAAATGACCATCCAAAGAGAAATTTTTGCCAATTCCTGAACCTCACTAATCTTGATTCTTGATTTCATGATATAAAAACCTACTGACTTGGTTTAGCGCTCACTTTGATTCCCAATCTTCTAAGAAGTCTCCCTAAATTCCCACTTTTTATCACATATGACCTTAGAGCACTCAGTGTAATGCTCAAGTGTGAAGTAAGGGGTCTTTTTATGTACTCAACTATCGCTATCTGGTCATTTATGAACCGTCCCAGTGGGTTAATTGAAGGCGAGGTTACCTTTCGAATTGGGAAGGCTACGGCAACCTTTGCCAACAGCCGATACCTATGGCAATGGCGTGAAGTCATTTTGTCTATCAAAGGCAAAGTATGCATTGCCTCAATGCCATGCATACTGCTTTATGGATCAGAAATATGGCTTTTACGCTCAGTGGATGTCCAAAAATTCTAAGCATTTGATCATCGGTGTATCCAGTGGGTAGGCTACTCACGTTTCACGGGCTCTACTGGTTAGAAGGTTAGAAGACAGTCTACCACACAGAACATGTTTTGCTCAGACGCGTACTGAGTGGAACCGACCGAGAAGCGGACAGTTTGTTACCTTGTACTGGATGCCCAGGAGATTTAAACATTCAGGAACAATAAATTTGTGGTTCAGAATTGGTACTGGCTACATCCGTGAGTATCGCGCACGTAAAAAAATCGTTCAGCTGTAGCAACTTTTCGGTCCCTAACTGCCATGCCACCCAAAGGTTGCACGAGGGCTGGGATACTGCCAGGTTGCCCAGGTCTATGTAGGGGAAGTCGAGAGGCAAAGGTGGGGTTCGAACCCCGGACTTTCGGGTCGGTAAATTCGACCTCTAACTAAAGAGCCATCGTGCGTTTCGAACTGTCTTAACAAGCAACGTGAGTTCCGTGCGTACCAAATCATTGATCCATTGAACAGCTGCCTTAGTAAATTCGACCTCTAACTAAAGAGCCATCTTGAGTTTCGAACTGTCTTGACAAGCAACGTGAGTTCTGTGCATGCACTGATCCATTGAACAGCTGCCTTGTGTTTTATATTTAAAAAAGGACTGTACTGTGTTGAACAGGGATGAATAAACTAGGAGTACACCTGGTGGCCTTGAGAGCTTGTCTTATACTCTGCCAGATTTACTGTAAAATAAAGTCCACAGGGCTTGTTTGGCAGTTGAAGTGGACGTGCGCAAAACCGCTCACCAGAGAGCCCCGAGACACAGCGAATATTTCCAAAGGCACACATTGATTCCTAACCAATGAAACCACCCACGAAAGAAGTGACGGGCTCGGTGCTCTCAACGTTCACGGAGTCGCTTTTTCTCGATCATTGTTTTACGGTACCTTAAGGAAACAGGTAAGACTGCGAAGATGCGACCCGGAATGTTCTCCTCAGATTCATGTGCAACGAATCTGCTGCTTAGCTCATACTCCAAGGTCGAAATGGTGGACAAGACGTCGATACGCTATACCTGGGCTTTTCTAAAGCCCCGTCTGGGCGGTTTTAGGCTGGAATTGAAGCAATACATTCTGTAATCAAGGACAGCGCAAGTATGACCAAACAGTGCACTTAGAGACATTTTGGAGGCACCCTTCGGTGTGTCGGAAGGCTCCATACTCAATTCACAGCCGTTTCGAACCACCCAGAAAGATTTTCCACAGTGCGCTGGGACCAGCTTCATGTTGTCTAAATCTGGTGGATATGGCAGTCGAAGAACAACCTTCCTCAGCCATAGAATCGCCGAAACACAATCCATCGTCGGTCTAAACATAACCATCTATCGGTTACCGAATACAAATATATCGCTAGGCGCAGCAGCCATATAAATTAGGCGATTAACTCCTTCGGGAGGAACTAGACGCAACATTGACCTGGGAGTGATCGTGCTGTTGGACTTTGGCTGTTCATTACACTTCCTGAAGACATCTCAAAAGCCTACTGCCCAGATGGGATACTAAGGTATCTCCTGGAAGGATCTGGTCCTCCATTGCTTCATAGAAAATCCAATGTCACACTGGACCGCATCTTGTGAATGCATTATTGGTTTGTACTGGATCAAGAAATACTCACCCGTTCTCTGCATCCATACACGAGCTGACTGCTTTGTTCGTTGGAAATAGATTCGCTCACTTACGGAAACCCACAGTGCGAATAGCTCTTATGCTATCACATCCCTTCTAGAACCGATTATCAATGCATAACTCAGACCTTCGGGGACATCGCTTGAATATGACATGTCAAGTTACTAGATTCAAATGTCAAAAGTATCCGTTTTTAATTCAAAGTATGCATTTCACGAAATCTCGACCGGCCAACTTCAATCTATCTTCTACAGTGTGTACGTCGTCAAAGGTTGCCTTGATGAGTGTCCCCAGCAGTTACACCATCAGAGTATCTGAACAACCCCTCAGAGCAATCCACTTTCCATCCTTTTGTTAACCGACCAAACGAATGATGGGCTGTCTCGCTTCAGCCGGTGAAGGTGCTACACAGGTGACAAATTAGACCATGAAGACAGGTAAACATAGTCCTGCATAAAACCATTATTGTTAATCCACCTTTCAGCCAAGAATGTCATTTCTATCAAAGAAACCTACGGGGCCCGAAATTTCAAAAACACATTAAAATTCGAGCTCTGGCTATTTGTCCGATAATTTCTCTTCACAGCCCAACTCTGATGGAAAATCTTGAGCGTTTATGTATGTAAATTTAGCTTCTTCTGTCAACTGCTTTTCGGACAGATCGGGTTTCAATTCCTAGTTTCCATGATTCTCGTGAAACCATTTGATTTTGTTTGCTTCTCACAAGCCAGGAATCGCATACCAGTTTCGTTATATGAGGTGTGACATAGGTGTTTTTTGTTAGTTATTGACCAGCCACATTCATTGGATGGTTTGGGACTAGACGTCACGAGATTTTGGAAGCCAAATGTACGGAAGCCTTTGCTTACCTGAGATTCGGTGACTTGAGATCAAGCCGTGAATGATTACCAGTTTGACACAGATAGTTCACCGATGGTCTCTAGATTTCACGTTCAGATCAAAGCTGCTTTCAGGTAGGGCCGTCAAACCTACTTTATATGCTATCCATGAGCGCGAGGGGGAGCGTTTGATTTTTGGAGGACTATGCTGGTTTGACTGTTCGGAATGCCTATAACGGAAGCCCAGCATGTCACTTCAAGAAGGCATATGGTGGCTGGCACCGGTTCCAACAGCTAAAGCAACTTGTGTTGAAGTCCCGAGTTTGCGTAACTTGAAACCTCGGGATTTCAATGAACATCCACATGGGCAATCTCTTAGTTCAGGAAATATGTTTTGTCCCGTGACAATAATTATCTTGTTGCTTATATAGATACTAAATGAAACATTATTGTTGACTAGAGCTGACATACTACTCACAAGGTCGCTGAAAACTCCTATTATTTTCTATTTAAGGCAGGACGTTGTCCGCCTGGCAACCATTGCACTCACCACGGACGAGACGAATAAGGAATACATCAATTCTGTTGCAATGGTTGTCCGTCTGTCCTGGTGAGTTCACATCAAAGTGGGGGAGCACTGGATTCAGCGGCTCGGTGACCGCCAGGGTCCTGTTGGTCGATTGACCTGCCTCTCGGGTATTCCCAGTAGGGAGCGCCACAGACAGTTGAAACCTACTGGAGAACTTTTGTTTAGCCGTAGGTAGGTGGTCGTGTAGAATTCACGCTAACATCGCCCTCGTTTGAGCAGCCATCCTCCTGTCGTGGCACAATCATTCTGATAAGTGAATATCAAAGTGTGGGAGCACTGGACTCAAGTTTTGCTCTTGTTGAAGTTCATCAGAGGGAGATCACAGAGGTCGCCAGAAGCATCGCATCCAAGTTAACTTTGAACTGGTAATGATTTCTTGACCTAAAGGGTATGCATTCACTCACAAAGCAGGTCTGTGATCCACTTCACTGAGAGGTATTCCGTACCTCAACACTAGTGTTTTCATTGAAGCATACAGGAAATATTATGAAATGCTTGTGAAAATCTAAACGTCAATTCTTATAACCCTGTCGGTTTGTTTGATGCAATTCTTTCAGGTTCTTCGTGACATTTGAAAACCATGCTAAGAAAAACACAACATGAGATGAGGAAACCTCCATTTTCTGGTAAAATCAATCGACAAACTGGAATCATTTGATCCACAAATCAGTAGTATAACAACATTAGTACAACAAATCGATAGCAACAAAAAAGGTTACAGTGCTGATTAGAACGGATGTGGATTCAATTGTTCGAGAATGTGTTCCAGAGAAGGGGAGCCAGTCGGCGGTAATACACATGCTCAAAAGAAGGAACCCAATCTGACTGTTCCAAACAAAGGAGTATAAGCTTTATGCCTTTCGCAACACGGCTACTGGGATCATGAACCTAAGCATCAAAATTACGATTGAAGAGAGATCAATGGAAGTGAATTATGCAGATATCACTTTGTTGTTTAGGGATTGTTTTTTTTGCGCAAAGTACTTTACCAGAGGCGATTCCACTTTTCGACGTGCACTTTTCAAACTGAGTTGATCAGTTGACATGTTTTTCACAACTGCATCGGACGCGGCTGCACTCTAACGGGTGAAGTCAGCGGCGGATGACGAAGGTGCGAACAGCATTGGCGAACTTACCATGTTCGGCATGTCAGAAATGACATCCTGCTGGTCCTTTTTGATGGTGACTCCTTCACTTGTCGGCATCGCATCGCCAACAAAAGCTTGAAACCTATGCTCAGACACTGACAGGTTGAAACCCAAAATTATTTAATGGAGAATATATTGAGGGTATTATATCTAATGGATTTTCCAACCTTATTTTTCTTTTGATGAAGATCAACTACCAACTGGATTAATCTAAAAGTGCCAACTATTTCGATCAGACTAAGACCACCGATCTTTCCTAGAAAACAACCTGGTTTCCGACGAATACTCTAATTTGCACACGAATTTGGCTTTCTTGTGCAAATGAGAGCATTTGTTGAAATCTGTCCAATTTGGATCCTACTATAAGATAGGGATGACAGAAACTCGAGGGTTGGTGACTCCCGAGAATAGCGAACCGGGTTATGGGTTACCAGGTTGAGCAATTTTGTGAGTAGTGTGTTGTGTCTACACAGTAATGCGTTATGTCATCTGAAACAAAGGGACTAGAAACTTCCTACTGTAACTATACTTCTGTCATGAAACATCTGTTATAAATTACTTGGTTTCTCAATAGGGGATTGAACACCGCTATCACTCGATACTCTGCAGTGGGCTACCACATCAGCTCTGGAAAAGCCAAGAGATTCATGGAATAATGATTGTGAACCGGTGTTCCAGATTTAAACCTGAATAACGGGCGACTGTTTGTAACAAGGGACTCGGAACTCCAAATATCGATTTCAACAGTGTTTTATTTGGTTATGAACGGCAGCCAAGACCAGTCCCATGCATGAACAGGTGTGAGGACATAAGGCGGCCATATTTCAGGTCCATATATCGAGCGCGAAAAAGCGTGGAGTTTGCTGAGTGAAACCATAGAATCTCGGAAATTTGAGTTTGGATAACACAGCCAACTGGACTTCACTATCAATAAAATCGAGATTCGAACTCCAGCCGTCCACGTTACAATCACATCATTCCTCCTTGCCGACATCCATAATTCGTTATCGACCGGTTCAGCTTTGAGGTGAGTCCAACCGTTAATACGAGGTATCAGGGGGTACAGAAAGCTGCCGAATGAGCTTTAGTCACACACATCCTGGAACACCAGAAATCCTTGTCATATTTATGTGATTAAAGCAATCAACTTAGAAAATTTGGTTTGGCAGTGGAGATTCGGTGGAAATTTCCACCGCTTAAGCTGTCCACAACAAAAAGAATCAACCAGTAACTCATCACTGAGGTAAACAAACAAGCGAGCCGGAAGTATAAATACACAAATATCAACTGGAAGATACTCTCTCGAGCACATACGGTTCCTCGATTGATTGATAGGATAGTGACGCAGTATGATGTAGCCAACGTCTCTCGAAACACGCAGCTTGTCAGTTTGATGTTCCAGGTCCGGAGTCCGAAGAGTTAATCAAGAGCGTTTCTAGAAGGCACACACACAAGTAATGTCGTAGGCGCAGGTAGAGTCAACGGCTTAAGGTCAAATCTGCGGATCCGTATGGTTGTTGAGTTACTGAGTTTTACTGGGGCCTCTCGAGCACATACGGTTCCTCGATTGATTGATAGGATAGTGACGCAGTATGATGTAGCCAACGTCTCTCGAAACACGCAGCTTGTCAGTTTGATGTTCCAGGTCCGGAGTCCGAAGAGTTAATCAAGAGCGTTTCTAGAAGGCACACACACAAGTAATGTCGTAGGCGCAGGTAGAGTCAACGGCTTAAGGTAAAATCTGCGGATCCGTATGGTTGTTGAGTTACTGAGTTTTACTGGGGTCAGGACCGTAGTAACTAGCTGACCCGAAAATGACACAATGAGCAGAAGTTTGCGGTTTGATCTACAGCCCCTAATCAATCAAATAACCACTTGGTAACGGTAACTACCAGTCTTTCATGCTCTTTGTGTAATTCTTATTCTTCCACTGCTGAAGAAGGTCGCTCGAGGCGGCCGAAAAGTCGAACAATTTACGTGGAAACATTTTCACAGTCTCACCATCACCGACAGCATGTGCTTCACTGCCGTACTGGTACGAGGGGTGGGCAACTGCCAGAACGCCCACATCTAGACAGGAGGACGATTAGAGTCTTCAACCAAAGCCTTTGGCTCATCAGCCTAACCGCAAGGCAGTGGTGTTTGGCGGGAAATACAGATTACCAGATTACCATTTCTACGGAGCAAGTTGCCACATGTTCCAACCCCCAACCTGCAGGACCAGGAGACTGTGTTCGCCAGACCTCTAACCATTGACCAACCTGGTATGAGAGACTCTGTGAGTGTCACGAGGACATTCCCCAGTATAGCACAATGAATTCTTGAGGTGCGCAAGCCATTACACCACGGTAAGGTCCAGTCTCTTTGTGACAGTCACGGTCTCAGAGTTTTAGGATAGCTCCAGTCTCCAATCACGGGAAACTGCGGTAACACGAGTGTTCAAGGTGTAAAAGTTTGAGTAGTCACTTACGTCCTATTGTTAACACACGAAAGCTGGTTCCACCGCCTTAGACAGTTATATGGTGATGGATGGTTGGTAAACTGGTTGTCAGAAGATGTTTGTACGAGTCGGATAGCGCTAGTGACCGAGATAATGGACAATGATGTCTAGACCACAACAATGGAAGGAGACGGAGACAGAAAATGTTTGCACGTGGTCACGTTGGTTGGTACAGTGTCTTTCCGCTAGACCTGAGCCATGGTAACGTTATGCGTAATAGTGTATTGGTTAGAGACTGGAAAAATATAATATCCTGCAAAGTTACACTTCTATCAGTCGAGAAAGGTAGTGGATTCTGGACTTATTTTACCATTTATTACGCTTAGCTGTAACACCCTTCCGGTGCCTAGCTGCCATGCTACTCGAAGGAAGCACAAGAGCTGGGATACTTCCAGGTTGACCAAGTTTAGACAGGGGAAGTCGAGAGGCAGAGTTCGGGTTCGAACGGACCTTCCGGTCAGTAAATTCGCGCTCTAACCACTTGAGCCATCTTGCCCCTTCAGGACCTATAGAAAATAAGAAAACTGAATCAATCTAAATAGAGGACACATGGATATTAATAGCATCCAGTTGACTTTCTTGAAGAGTGACAGCCCATCCGTTTGTTTCGAAGTATTTTGAGGTAACTTCCCGTTTTTCTGATGGCTGGTATAAACAGTACATTCATACTTCACATTGTGGTGGGCCGACGGAGACCAATTCCGACTTTGTATTAGGTTTCTATGCAACTTGTCAGGTAATGCACTGGTACTGGCACAAATAATGAGGACTGTCCTTGGGGAACGGAAACGCCGGAATCTGGTGCTAAGTACCATAAGAATGAAGGTCAAAGGTTTCGTCGATGTACATTAATTAGCTCGAAAATTTGACAACATTATCTCTTCGAAATCCACTCACGGAAACCTAAAGATGAGAAGTCTTCCTCACAGGTGACTTCATTCAGTGATTCCATTTTCTCGCTGATCTATTTTGGCGAAGTAGATCCCGGCGTGGTCTTTCACAGGCTATCTGCCCTGCCCCCTCGCTATCCTTAAGCAAAATCGCTTTCTATGTAGGACAGGATGTCACAACCACCCGGTGATACTCGTAGAAGTCCTTGTATTGAGACCCACACTTAAACACTGACATGACATTGCTCCGCAACCAAAGCACCTGACCTGTTTGAATACTTCTACCTCAATGCTAGGATGCAGCTGAATTTCGTAACTTATGCTTTTTTAGTATAATTTCTTGACCTTGTAATCGTCCAAACATTGTCATCACTGACAGCAATACACCAGTGATACCCAGTCACGCTTAACTGCCATTAAACCAGGAGGAAAGAATGGATAGAAGAGGGGAGGGTGGGTTGCTGGTGTGAAGAAGCTCCATGTCCCTAAGGCAAACCTATTAACCTGAGCAGCATTAAAATAAGCACATCTAAGCATCATGCCGAAGTAAGGTGCCATCGGCTGGGTTGATCCAGGGTCCCTTGCGAAACGCACTCGACATAGGCGCAACACACGACCATCGGCAAACTGTAGCTAGAGAGTCCGGCTAGAAGATGGCAGTATGTGTGCAGCTGACATCCGCTGTGCACCATGTCCTGCAAGCCGCCGAGTCATGCGGGTCCCAGCCAAGAAGGCGTGAAGGGCCTACCACACTCGGCATGACTGTAACCGCGTTTATTTCACGTTGTCAGATAGTCCAAAACGTGTGTTATGATCAATAAAAGCGTGAAATGGAACACACACGCACATACACTACCCACATTAGGCTTTGTTAGAAGCAGTCACCAGTGTGAACTTTCCTATTCTGCAACTCTACTCTTCTTCACAAGCTCCGCAGAACAAAGAAGGGTGATATGGGAACTTGGTTGCTTTTTCTTCCATACAATTCAACAAGGCGTTTCCGAGCACATGTGGTGAAATTCGGTGATCAAACTATGTGTGTTCTCTAAGGTGGGCTGGCAATATGTACAAATTTGTACGGAGGTTAAGTATCAGGTCCCACTATTAACGTATTGCTGTCGATGATGATGGCGAACATGATGTGACGCTTTGTGTGCATCCGTGGCACATCGAACTATGCTGGTTGTTATCTATGCGATAATCACAAAGTCCCTCATACCAGGTTGATCAACGATCAGTCTGACCAACAAGGCCTCCGGGTTGGTGGTTGGGACATACGTGGTGAACTGTTCTATAAAGCTAGTAATGCCCTTGCATTTCCCGCCACCTTGCAATTGGGCTTTTGAGCCAAAGATTTTGGTCTAGAACCCTAATCGTCCTTCTATGTCTGAACTCTCTGGTAGTATCCTAACTCACACGCATAAACATGACACTTACAACTAACAATAATCTCATGCCACAGCGATCGTTGCGTGGTGTCACCAACTGGGTTGGTTGCGCACCTCTGGTGATGCGGAGGCCACTGCAACAGATATACTGAGATGGGTATTGTACTGAACTATCGAGAGGAGGCGTGAATATATACTGATTGATAGTCATCTCTGTGCGGCTGTCTATGAAAGGATCTGGAGAAAGTTAGATCCATTACAACTTGTTTATTATGTCTGTTTATGCCCCAACTGACTATAGCCCTGAATGTGCCAAAGACAGTTTCTATGAAACTCCAGATGCTCTTATACAACGAGCTAAAAGCTCGGACGTCGTTAAAGGTTGTTGTCGAAATGAACGCCCAGGTGGTTTGACTAAGCGCTGCAGTAGTCCAACTGGGTCGTCTACTTGGGCTTGACATGAGACGCATGGACAACGGAAATCGCCTAATTCACATGCATGTCGATCACAGACTGCTCCTTTGCAGTAGTCAGTCCCGAAACAGCGGAAATGTCCTGGTAACGTGGAGACCATCAATAAAACCCACCGAGAATACAAGGCGAGTGGCACTGATAGCACCCAAACGTTTTGTAACCTCCTTC
>NW_008751889.1:100603-113493 GCF_000715545.1 Opisthorchis viverrini | reverse complement strand
TTGGGCATGGAACACAGCACTCTCTTCGGCAAACGATGGTTCGGCATACGTAACACATGTCCCAACCAACGCAGCTTCTGGTGCTGGACACATTCTTCAATGGAAGTACCCGTTACACAACCGAAAACACGCTTTCTAACTGCCTCGTTACGGATTCGCCGACACCAACCCACGCGAGCTATGGTTCTGAGATAACGAATGTCGGACACCTGAAGAAATCTCAGTTCCGCTACTCGAACAGGCCAAGTCTCACAGCCATACAACAAAAGAGTCCCACCGTGGCTTGATCCACACGTCCCTTGAGATTCAGGAATGCACCAATCTGACGCCACAGGTGTCTCAAATTACCAAATGCGACCCGGGCCCTGATGATTCTTGCATTGATCTCGTCTGTCACATTACAATCAGAATTGATTAACTCAGTGCACGAATCGCAGGAACCCAAATCAATTTTGCTAATTTGCGTCACTTGTGGCATCAACAAGATCTACCTTTGGATCTCTCAGGATGGCGTGTTCGAGACTAAGTCAAGGGCTGCATGGTTGCGAAACATGGCTTCTGCAGACAGACGATGTGAGGTGTCTTCGGGTTCTGATCACCCAGGCCTCAGAAGCGTTGCTGGTATTTGGTGTCAGCGGATCCGTAGACGTAATTAGAAAACGGACAGTTGGTTGAGCGGGGGGAACTTCAATCGACTACGGTGACTTGGTCATGTGCCACACATGCCAAACACACCGTTTACCGAGACGGGTATTGTTCTATGTGCCTCCTTCAGAAGGGTGCAGACCGTGAGGTGGACAATGCTTGATTTGGCAGAAGGGTGTGAAAGAGTTTAAGTGCTGCTGGTGGAGTTCAACTTCCTGGTTAAGTCCCCCGCGACACCTCCTGAGCTTGGCTGGAGACATCTCAGGAAATGACGACTGATCGGTGTCGGTGGCGTTTGTCCAATCAGTCTCTTCCCAGGTTGCCTCATTGAGTGCTTGGAGGTGTAGGCACCTCAGAATGCCTGCGATATGCCAGCGCCATGTCCCCTCTCTCAATTGAGTCATTGGCTAACCTAACCTAAGGGCACAAGGAGTAAGGCATTACGTTCTGACTCCTGATGGAGCTGTGCACAGTAGGTGCCTTTTGAGCATAACTAAACGCTTTGGTATTTGAACGCATTGAATAATGCGCCAGCAGCCACAGTCAACCGTTGGGAAACAGGACTGCGCGGGTTTAAGGTCAACCTCTTCTAGACGGCTTTCCTTTGGGAAGGCAGAATTAGCGCTTGCATGGATACATACATCTCGGTCGCCTGGTGGTAACACTTTACTTCACACTCCCACTGCAGAGAACAGTAAGACTTTACCCCAGACCGCCTCGCAGCCGAATTACTCGTAGCACGGTGTCTCGCTGCTCCCGTTTGGCCTTCTGGAGTAGTTGCAGCCAGTTTGCCAGCGGGATCATCGCAGCACTCAAGCCTGACCACCACGTCAAGGTGGCGGCTTTGGGTCGGGCATCTGAATGAGAAGTTGAAGGTGTACAACAATAGTATACGACAAGTGAATTGCAGACAGGAGCATGGTTGTCATGACTGCCAATCCAATCGAAGAAATATTGTCAATCGCTTCACCCGTACAGGTCACGCATTCAGATTCCATACAAACCATCTACTGATCAACGAAGATCCACTCAAAATTAGTGCCAAGCCACAACCGATCCAATATCTACTCACTCGCTCAATTAGAGGTCATTTGTACGTACGTCAAGATCCATATTACCTGGATACGCAGCTACTGGCTACACAAGCTGGTCGACTGCGGTGCAGAATATTTTGATGCGCTAGTCCAGCTGGCCCCCCCTAGGTTTACTTACTACCGTCGCTCGCTGTGTTTTCATCCGTTTGAGAAATATGCAAGGAAATGTGTTCGCCAACCTGTGTTCTGATTCTAGTAAGGACATTCAGGTAACCCAAATGAATGTCGTGCGCTGAAAATAGGACCAATGGACTTCTTGGTTTTGAATCACTGTAAGACAGTATTTTCTGTTTCAATCTAGCACCTTTTGCCCTTAAGGTCACACCATTAACAGACAGATGACCCCGTATCACATTCATACCGAAGTCATCTCCTAGTTGTACCACTTCAGTTTTGCTTAAATGGCAGGTGCTGATACCTGCTATCATGGAACTCTGGCTAGACGCCACTGATATCAGGCTTCGATTCACTTAAACCTAAAAAACCAACAACGGAGATCTTGCTCTACTAATGCATCGAATTTTAGGCTCTGGAAGGACGAAACAAATGAGATTACATTTTTATGGACTCATTTGATTGAACTTGGCTCCTCCAAAACCTTCCTGGGAATGACAAGCATGGTTTCATTTTGTCAATTCTATGCGATTATTTCAGTGGACATAAACAGTGTGCAGTGATGGTAACCACGGCTACAACCGAGGGCGATATGCTTGAGGGAACCGTTCTGTCATATCCTACACAGACTCACTAACTCTTGACGACTAGAGCGTTGTAATAAACACCCTAGCGATAACGCTTTTGGTGGGATTTGTACTGCAGCCACTGGTCTTGAGCTGTTCCGTCAGGATATCCATGTCACCTGCTCTTGGTCTAGAAGCATTCCTAAATCTTTATTAAGGTAAATGAGCCAAAATGAAGCGTTCAGCTGTAGCACCCTTCCGGTGCCTAGCTGCCTACCACCCGAAAGGAAGCACGAGGGCTAGGATACTGCCAGGTTGCCCAGGCCTAGACAGGGGAAGTCGAGTGGCGGAGGTCGGATTCGAACCACGAACCTTCCGGTCAGTAAATTCGCGCTCTAACCACTTGGGCCATCTCGCCCAACTGAGCCGAAATGATATGCACTTTGACGTGGTCGACACCCGGGTGATTTACAACCACTGCTCCCTTCAAATGTTACCAGCCAAGTAAAACGTACTGAGCACCTCAGAGAAAAGTTATCTTTTGAACTACCCTGGCGTTATGACGTGCTTCTAAAGAACTGTCAGTGGTTGTCTGCTCTACGAATTCCTTTCTCCGTAAGCAAATTTTTCAATATTTCGGCTGCTCTGCCCATAATATCGTATTGTTCATTCGCAAGTTTTTTGTGGACTGTCGAAAGTTGACTTTGTTAGTATCAGAAGATGAAGCAGAGTCGTCTTGCTCCTTCTGTAATATGCCCTGTAATTTCATCGTAGATAGGCAATCAAACTTGTTCGGATCTCCTCGACATGACCCACCACGATTTTCTCCAACCCCACACAGTGAATCACGAAACTGTGCTCCCCAAGGAACACCAACGTAATCTTGTATACCAGAACCTCTGCCTATAAAAATCCCGTCGTCCCGTATTAGGCTCGATTCATTATCTCACCTTCGTCGTGTAGATGTAAAGTCCTGGGGATACCATGAGTCAGCTTCGTTTGAATTTCCTACGCATTTACGAACATGAGACATGGACTCGACTCGGCAACCTTTTGTACATATTCGCAATTAATTTTTCGCAACTGTGCTAAATCACTCATCTGAAAATTTGCCAGAAACAATGAATGAACAGAACTTCTTGTCCTATCGTCTTGTGGACAAGTTGCTTCCATGATACATAGTGTTTTAGATAAAAAAAAATAACCCATGGGATATTATCATGGTGACATTCTATCCCGTCGACCATTTCGCATTCGCTTGGTCCAACCTCAATTCATCAGTCATGGGTCACCCAGATAGCCCATGCTGTGGATCTTGATCAAACACACCACTGCCATTTAGAAGTATACCCTTATATCTAATTCTAGCGACTCGTTTAAGCGGTCAGATCCTGGATTTATTGTCTGCAGCACTCTGCAAACCATCAAAGACAGAAAGTGGCGTCCAGTGTAACAGGATAAGATTCGCAGTGACATGAAGAGCTTTTTCATTGCTCTGAAAATTTCACAACGAAGTCATCATTCATTCATCATTCACAATGAAATAAGCAAGCTAGAGTCTAAAGAAATAATCTGTGGCCTCAATGGCGGCATTGTGATGAATCCATAGCTTCTGATCAGTCACTGAAGAAAATTAGGATATACCTAGTGTACCCCCCATAACTGGCCAAAATGAGTCAGCAGCTTCTAATCGTATTGTTGAAAAGTGCCAGTTGTACAACCTTGAACAGCTGCTCCGAGTGAGTAGCGACCCGTTCTTCCTTCCATTTCTCGTGCTACGTATACGTATCAGTGCAGTAAAACACAACTGGGACATATGGAAAATTGTAAGAACTTGTGATTTCCAGTAAAATAATCAGAAGCCTTTAGATTGACGACTATGGCGTCCTGCTATTAAATCAGGACGTTGACGTCCTTCAACGGAGTGGACTAAAACCCAAGCACATTCTTAAAGCATGCTGCGAAAGGGTGCGAAATTGATCAGTTCCGCAGTTAGGGATAAAGGCGTGTCACGCAAAGCGCTTGACTACAGGGAAGTCCTTCCAGGAGACTAGGAAATCCGGGAAACGTCAGTGGCTAGGGCTTTCTTCGAAATGGGTTACTCCATTAGCAAAGATTTATTAGTTCCTCATACTCGTCCAACGAATAACCACTCTTCGTTAACCTGCTTGGTATAAAGGTCATACTGAATAGCCTGCATGACAACGGCATGGAGGCGAAACCAAATGAGGCTGTGATAGGCTGAAAAAAGACAACCAGGCTACATGCCGCCTAAATCTGATGGCCAGTAAGATAGAAGCCTCGAGGCAGCCTGAAATATCAATGACTGTAGCGACTGATAAATTGTTCACTGTTCCCCACACTGTCCTGAACTGTTAAGTTTCACAGAGGCGCAAATTAAATATCTATGCTCCCCACCTTTATCTTGCGCATCCCTGGGTGGCGAAATGCATACCTCGAAGAAATTTTGAACGATGGCCGATCGTACAGCCTCATTTTATGTCGACCATATGCAGCTTAATTATTCTTACAGTGTTCGTTGATTTATCATAGTCGTCAAGCTGTAACGCACTTTTTGTGTCTGGCTGTCATGCTACCCGCAAGAAGCACGAGGGCCAAGATAACGTCGAAGTGCCCAAACCTAAACAGGAGCAGCCGAGATGTTGAGGTTTGGTTCGGACCAAGAACCTTACACACTGCGCTATCTGGACCTGTGGATAATAATAGAGTCCCTAGCTACATAATTATTATTACAGCATTTAAGACAGATGATTTGGCTTTGTGAACCTTCAGCGTAGTAAGCTAACCAGGTAGGGAAGCGCTTACTTGTTTGATATTAAATCCATCTGTCAGACAAAATTTGTTTCCTTATAAACACAGAACGATGAACACTATCTGGCTCGACAAAACCGTCATCTACGAGAAAAGCGCCACTTATGCGATGTGGAATGCCAGTCAAACCCAGTAACCTGTGTATACCCTACAGTGACTAGTTGTCAACATCTGAAGAGACCGCATCCTTAGAAAAACTACTCCCCTTGAAGTTCGTTTCAATAATAAATCAGCCCACCCCATAGATGACCTCTTCTTGGGGAACGGAGCAGAACTGTGTACATATAGGACCTATAAGCATTAAGGATACCATTCATTCCCTCGCTCTTTATATCTGACTACGTTCCCGGTGTCCAAAAATGCTACACAATTACATGCTCCATATTACGTCGAATTCCTGCTGGAAACGGATGAACAAACTCCAAGAATGCTAAGTGAAAATTAAATTCCATCAGTAAACGCCTGATGCTCTTTCAAACGTTAGTTCCAACACTTGTCTCCTATCGGACATCACACACATGCCTCGTTAGAATGAGGACTGCACCTTAAGTCCTGTAGACTGTCACCCACCATACACATCATCCACACACCTCACGCAAGAGCGATGAACCACATTCACCGCTGGGGAGTTTTACCCAATGTACTCTATACAATCAGTCAGTCTATTGTAGTTTAGGGAAATGGTCCCCGTTGGCCGTATCCAAAGCGAAGGAAGGCGGCTAGCAGGAAAGGTTCAACACATTTCCCACCTTCGCGAGATGCCTCGAACTTCCGCAGGGACGCAGTACTGTTACTGTGGCTTTACCTTGTGCGTGATCACACTCTTAAAAACTGATAAACACGACCGCTGAGTCAGAATATCGAAAGAAACCGACCCTCAGAAAATAGTTTAGAAAGAAATAGTGTAAATCGAACAGAATTAGATTCAACTCACTTTACGCGGAAATATACAAACGGGTCATAATATACACGGGGCAAGTAAAAGTCAAAAAAACGGACGGATGGAATCGTTACAACTCATCTTTGCCGGGTTGTTCTGTCGGTGGTGGTGGTCCCGCCTGTCCGTAAAGCTTCGTAATTATGGGGGACACTATGTCATCGACCTTTTTCTTGCGTTCTTTCAAGTCCTCAGTTTCGGCTTGCGGGTTTTGCTCAATCCAAGTGATCGTCTCTTCAACGATTTCACTGATCGCCTTCTTATCTTCTGCACTAAGCTTGTCTTTGAGTTCGTTGTCCAACTGTCCCTTCAAACGATACACGTGACCTTCGAGCTCATTCTTTGCGTCCGCCCTTTCTCGGAGTTTGGCGTCCTCTTTGGCAAACAGTTCACTATCCTTAATCATTTTCTCGATTTCCTCGGGACTCAAACGATTCTGATCTTTGTTGATCACGATCTTATTCTTCTGTCCAGTGCCCTTATCTTCGGCAGTAACCTGCAGGATACCGTTCACATCGATTTCGAAGGTGACTTCTATCTGAGGTACACCGCGAGGAGCTGGAGGGATTCCTGTAAGATCAAACTTTGCGAGGTAATGATTGTCTTTCGTCATCGGCCTTTCTCCTTCAAACACTTGAATGGTAACCGTGGGTTGGTTGTCAGCAGCAGTGGAAAATACCTGCGACTTTTTCGTTGGAATTACTGTGTTTCGCGAGATCAGCTTAGTCATAACACCACCGACGGTTTCGATTCCAAGGGTCAGCGGACAAACATCAAGAAGTACAACTCCACCTGTGTTCTCCACTCCACTGATAACACCTCCCTGGACGGCAGCACCATTAGCCACCGCTTCATCCGGATTAATTCCACGGCTAGGCTCTTTGCCATGGAAGTATTCTTTGATGTGTTGCTGGATTTTAGGGATTCTAGTCGACCCCCCAACCAGAACAATCTCGTGTATGCTTGATTCATCCAAGCCACTGTCTTTCATTACCTGTTTCACTGGAGTCAATGTGCTTAAGAACAGATCGGCATTCAGCTCTTCGAAACGTGCCCGAGTTATTTGCTCGGAGAAAGGTTCATCGTCGTAGAAGGACTCTATCTCTAGACGGACGGTTTGGGTAGTGCTGAGGGTACGTTTGGCTTTCTCAACTTCTCGACGTAGTTTCTGAACTGCCCGCTTGTCGCCACTAGCATCCTTTCCTGTCTTCTTTTTGTACAAATTAAGAAGGTAGGTAGTCACTCGCTGATCAAAGTCCTCACCTCCCAAATGCGTATCACCACTGGTTGCCACTACCTCGAACACGCCATTCTCAATGGTCAACAAGGAAACATCAAAAGTGCCTCCACCCAAATCGTACACCAGAATGTTCTTTTCACCCTCCTTTTTGTCTAAACCATATGCGATGGCAGCAGCCGTAGGCTCGTTGATTATTCGCAGCACTTTAAGACCAGCGATAACACCAGCATCCTTTGTGGCTTGTCGCTGTGCATCGTTAAAGTAGGCGGGAACAGTGATGACGGCGTGCGTGACTGGTTTGCCCAAATAAGCTTCAGCACTTTCCTTCATCTTACCGAGGACCATTGCCGATATTTCTTCCGGAGCGAACGTGCGTGTTTCCGAGCCAACCTTCACCTGAATGTATGGTTTGTCGTTCTTGTTAATAACTGTAAACGGAAAATGTTTGATATCCTTTTGAACAGACTCTTCATTGAACGTTCTGCCAATGAGTCGCTTCACGTCGAAAATGGTATTTTCCGGGTTTGTCGTCAGCTGATTTTTCGCAGCATCTCCGACAAGCCGTTCGCCCTCGGCTGTGAATGCGACATACGACGGTGTAATCCGATTTCCTTGATCGTTTGCAATTATTTCCACCCGTCCATTCTGAAACACACCAACACTTTAGATTTCAATAAGACAGTATTTTAATTCTACTTACCATGAATAAGTCGTTCCCAAGTCAATTCCAACAACAGTGCCGTAGTCCTCCTTCTTTTCTTCACCGACCACACAATACACAAAGAGGGAAACAACGGCGAGTAACCGTACGGACCACATTACGGAGAACAGACGCGGTTGACAGGCTACCCGCTGTTAAATAGCAGTCGACACGATGTGTCGATAGCCTATTGGTCAGTACAAAGCATATGTGGGCATACGTCAATCTATTGACCTGAATAAACAAGTTCAGTTCAGCCGAGCACAGCTCACGGGTTTCATGAGCTTCTCTGGAAAAATTAAGTCTCGGTTTTGAGTATTCCCACGTCCAGTTCCTGCGACAAAGCGCTGGTGTTGCCAAGATTTTTTAGTTGGTGAAGGTCACAGAAGAAGAGAAACAGAGGAGGAGTAGTTGTCCATTTTATAGTCGCCGAAAATGTCGTTAAGAGAAATTACTAAGTAAGCGGGCGGCTGAATGTATACTACAGACGGATAACTTTGGGGTAGTATGCAATACACAAACATAGAGTATAATGAAAAAATTCTGCCGAAATTCACGACAGCAAACCAGTAAGAATCATCGCGTGAATAAATGAAACCCGGAGGAAGTGGGATAGGGTGGAGTGGGGAACCTCGTTCACTTTATGTGTGAGCGAAGTAAGTATTAGCGGCTTGTCCAGATTAAGTCATTTTGGCCGCCACAAGCTGCACAAGCGCTGGATAGCGTATAAAAATTATACGACCAGGTTCTTCTATTGTGCATACAGCGTCTACAGCGTGTGGTGTTTTGTAACCTTATTTTGCTTTCATTAAAACACTGGTTATTTCGTCAATTGCATAATCGTTTTTTGTTTGAATACGAACAACAACAAAAACGCGCACTTGTACAAAAATTCACGCAATAAAAAACGCGGTCACGTGCTTCGACTCTCTCTTCTGATTTCGCTCGGATCTCATGTGCTAATTCTGGTATCAAAACATTTCAGACCAGCTTCGGAATCTATTATACGTCGTAAAAGTTCAGAAGAAGGCCCCTGGACCACCATAACTGGATTATCGTTTATTCGCTGAACTGAGCCAAAGACGAACTATTTTAAAAAGAACAATTATTGGTGAGTCTGTTTCATTTGACCTCTTCATTATTGTATACCCAACCTAGCGTTATTATTTTTTATTTCTTTGCCACACGCTCCTGGTAAACTAACTTATTGGGTAGCCAGACCACTTCAAAATTCGTGAGCCCGAATCTTTCTAGATAATTTCTTTGAAAACTTTTCACTTCAAGCCGTCGTAATTTTATTTCTTTCGCCCGGTCATTATGGAGGCGCACTTTGATTCAGCGGATTTAGTCGAAAATGCAATTAGCACGCGTTTACCGGACTATGATCCCCGCAACCCCAGGGTATGATTTCACCGGATGAAGGCCATTTTCATTACCCGATGAATCACTTCCCAAGACACCCAATTTTCCTATGTCGTCCAGCATCTTCCTTTGAGGGAGAAACATAAACAGTAGGTCTTTTGGGGGTTATTCCCAAGGAAAGTCCCTATGANCTCTTCGAGCGGCCGTCACCAGAAAGACAGTGAAGTCCTAAAATAAAATGCTACAGGATTTATTCAGTACTGTCGACCTTGATGACCACAGCTTGGAGCAGCTGGCCCAAATGGCCGATAAATTCCCCGAAATTTACCCCAGTAACCCCGCCCTCAGTAACTCCGCCCCCCGCCCTACACATAATACCTCTACAGATTCTTATCCAATTATTTCTTCCATATCGCAACTACAAGCTAAGTTCGATACTTTGGCCGATCGCCTACAACGGCTAGAGATCAACGAGCATCGACCACGTTCACGATCCCGATCGTTATCTCGTGCCCGTCCCTCTTGGTGCTGGTATCACCAGTCTTATGGCCCAAAACCACGCAAGTGACAAGCACCTTGTTCCTTCAGGCCGCGTTCCAACACCCATTTAAACACCCCGGCCAGTCAGTAACGGCGACGACTGTCTGTGGCCCTCCTCGCACTAGTCGTCTGTTCCACATCACCGATCGTTCAAGTGGTCTACGTTTCCTCGTAGATACGGGAGCTGAAGTTAGTGTGCTACCACATAAGAATCCACTTCCCGATTCTGCTTCTTTCTCGTTACAAGCCGCTAACGGTACCCGCATCGCTGCATACGGCGAACGTTCCCTCACCCTTGACCTTGGATTGCGACGTGCGTTCAAGTGGATCTTCCTTTTGGCCGACGTCCAAACACCCATCATCGGTGCAGATTTCCTGACCCATTACAATCTATCTGTCGACGTGCGACACAAACATCTCTTAGACACGCTTACTTCCCTCTCAGTCAACGGAATTAGTGCCCCAACCTCATCCACAGGTATCCGAATTATCTTGCCGGATTCACATTTTGCTGATATACTTAGGGATTTTCCAACCCTTACTCACCCATGTCAGTACACCCAACCGGTCACTCATTCCGTCGTTCACCACATTCAGACGAGAGGTCCACCTGTCCATGCCAACCCCCGCCGACTTCATCCGGATAAGCTACAAATCGCAAAACACGAGTTCGAACACATGCTCGAACTCGGCATCATCCGCCCTTCATCGAGTCATTGGTCATCACTCCTACATATGGTACCTAAGAAATCTAAGGTTGATTGGAGACCCTGTGGAGATTACCGTTCTCTCAACAACGCTACTATCCCAGACAGGTAGCCCATCCCACATATCCACGATTTCACAAGTGCCTTATGCCACGCAAACACTTCCTCCAAACTTGATCTCGTACGCGCATACTACCACATACCCGTAGCCCCGGATGACATTCTTAAAACAGCCATCACAACATCGTTTAGCCTCTTCGAATTCACGCGTATGCCCTTTGGTCTTCGGAATACAGCTCAGACGTTTCAAAGTTTCATGGACGAAGTTTTAGGTGGGTTACCTTTTGTGTATGCCTATCTTGACGATGTTTTAATCGCTAGCACCTCCCCAACCGAGCATGCAGATCATCTCGGAACAGTATTTGAGCGTCTTCCCACTAAGAACATACGTTTAAACATTAACAAGTGCTTATTCGGTGTTACTAGCCTGGATTTTCTTAGCCACCACGTTGACCCAACAAGCATCTCACCATCGCGCGATCGCAGTTCTGCCCTAGAGTTTTTCCCCATACCCACCACTATCACCCAACTTCGCCACTTCATTGGTATCATCAACTGTTATCGACGACTCATCACTCATTGTGCGGCCGCTGACCAATTTAATTGGCTCCAAAGAAAAATCTGTTACTTTGAATCCCGACGCCTTTGCCGCTTTCGAAAGAGTCAAGAAAGCCATTGCTCACACCACTAAGTTATCTTTCTTCGATACTCATGAAAGCACAATGCTGATTTTGACAACTGATGGTTCGAACGCTGCCGACGGCGCCGTACATCATCAGGTTGTTAACAACGCATCTCAACCACTAGCCTTTTTCTCGCAAGAGATGCAGACCGCCCCGAAGCGTTACAGTACACTTAGTCGCGAGTTACTCGCAATTTACCTTGCTATTCGCCATTTCCGGCGCTTTTTAGAAGGTAGATCGTTTACCATTCAAACCGACTGTAAGCCACTTACATATGCTTTTAACGACAAGCCTGATCGATATTCACCACGCAAGATACCTCATCTTGACTACATTTCACAGTTCACTACCGACATTCGGTACACGCAAAGTTCAGATAATGTCGTTGGAGACGCACTATCCCGTCCTGACATCAACACTCTTTACCCTTCCATGCAGTTGAACTCAGCCAAGCTGGCAAAACTTCAGTATAGTGATCCCAACTTTTTGTCCATTCCATCCTTCTATTCATTTCAAGTCTCTTCAGTTCCCCTACCCCTCCAATCTGGAATCACTTTTTGTGATATGTCCACTGGATCAGATCGCCCAGTCGTCCCCAAAGCCTTTCGATGACTCGTTTTCGACCACTTCCATGGACTTCCTAATCCAGGAATCAGAGCGACCAGGAAGTTGATTAGTGCACACTTTGTATGACCCTAAATGAGTATGGATCTAACATCCTGGGCCAAACAATGCATCGCCTATCAACGCAATAAAGCAACTAGGCATACGAACTCACCTATCGGTTCATTTGCAGTTCCCAATGCTCGATTCACACACGTTCATCTCGACATTGTTGGTCCACTTTCCCCATCAAACTGTTTTACTCATATCCTCACCATGATTGACTGTTTTGCCCGTTGGACAGTAGCTGTATCCATTTCGGATAATTCAGCTGATATGGTAGCCTTTTGGTTTTTCCAGCATTGGGTGAGTAACCTTGGCATACCTTTCACCGTTACTACCGACCGCGGTTCACAGTTTCAGTGTAATCTCTTCCGTGAGTTTTCTACACTATTCGGTTTCTATCACATCGACTAATGCGTACCATCCCTGTTCCAACGGACAGGTTGGGCGTTTCCATTACTACCTCAAGGCTGCTTTGACTGCCCGAATGAACCTATCTTTATGGTCCTTTTCCTTACTCCTCATTTTACTTGCTATTCACTCCACTATTAAGGAGGATCTTCACTGTTCACTTCACGTTTACCCGGTGAACTGGTTTACCCTGCTGGTGTACAGCCCGAATAATAATAATTCCCAACTTGTGGGTGGCACACCGTCTGGCATGATTCACGGATTCACGGATCGATACACAGGATCAAGGCTTTTGCCCAAGTCTCCCGGGTCGCTTTTGTTCTTGTCGGTCAG
>NW_008751889.1:91011-98619 GCF_000715545.1 Opisthorchis viverrini | reverse complement strand
TGGTCCTATATATTTCTTCCACCGGAGCTGGTCTCAGTGTTACTTGTTCAAGGAAGATGCGCATTCCTGAGAAGTCTGCACGGCAGAAGTCTCGAAACCACGTTTGAGGGTTTGGATTTCTGGCTTAATAGCAGATGAAATCAAAGGTCAGCACACAGTGGTCGATATGTCCCAGTGGAGCGTCAATTGTTGCCTGATCAACGACGTGCTTTTCGTTGGTGATGACCAAATCCAGGAGGGTTGGTAGTTGGTCCGCGCTGTATCTGATGTTGAGTCCAAGCACTCTGTTGAACGACTTCAATCAGCGCCGCTGCAAAAAGTCCGCCTGATTCGACGCGCTGGAGCTCAATCCAGGAGGCCTTTGGGGCGTTGAAATCACCCGCTTGCAGGAGATGAGCGAAGTGGTAGCTGGAGAGTTGCTCGAGGGTTTGTATGAGGAATTGGTCATTTTCAGCGGGACTCGAGGGACTACGGTTGACCACACCGAGAATCGGACCCGTGCAGCGGGATTTGGACCCACAGTGCATCGCAAAAGGGTGAGTCTTTTTCAATTGACCTGTTTATTATTGCAAACCCAATCTAGCATTATTTTTATTTCTTTGCCACGCGCTCCTTGTAATGTAAGTTATCGGGTAGCCAGTCCACTACAAGAGCAATGGCTATAGTACTCTGACAAAACCTCGCTTTCATAAACTTTAGAGCTCTAATCCCCTGTTTCAATAGACTGTAGGCTGACCACGTTTTTTGCTGTAGACCTCGGTGCGACCTTGCACATGTTGCAGTCGTGTTGCTGAAAGCAGTTATTAGCTCAAGATACTCGCCGGACCTTTAGGTCCATCATAGATATGTGGCACTTGGTTTCTGCGATAATGGGTCCCGAAGTCTTCAACGTAGGACAATGTGCAGCGGCCATTAAATAGATCACGCGTCACAAACACTCAAAACACGTGACAATTCCTGTCTTACTTGCAACCTAAGCCGACAACATGTACAATACCACTTCCCACGCTTTTTTGTCTATGCGACAACCGCATGCGTCAAGCACCAGGCTTACGAACTTTAGCACTCAGGTCAAGTTGTATTACCGTTCATGCAAGTATCCAACGCGAAGGGACAACTCCCTCCTGTTCATGCAAGTATCAAACGCGAAGGGACAACTCCCTCCCCAAGGTGCACACAATAAATAGACATACGATTTGGCCCAAATCACACACACACGCGTGCACAGGGCAGGGAGTCAGCCCAGCTCCTCAAGTCTCCACGGATAACTACGGAACAAGTGTAGCACCTATAGTGCAGGGAAGATACTCGCCGCGTCTGAGATTTCACTCACGAACGTTCAACAGTTCTACTCAAACGATAAGTCATTTTGGGCTTATTTCACTTTTTGCTTTGTATCCACATTTACCATACTGCGCATATTGCATCCGTGATCAGTCTAGTAAAACAGATTTGTTAGTGCTTTTCACCTGCTGATAGTCATCCTAATTACGTTACAACTAAGGTTGTATGGGAGGAACGAGTAAGTTGGTACCCACAAATTTTCTCAGTGTAGGACGAGCAGGACGAAATTTCTGTAGCCCACGATATCTCAGTAACAGCATTTCAAACACTGTAGGGCGAAAAATGGGCAAGTCGTGTTCATATTCTTAGTTTCTGTCTACTGTACTGTTTCCGGGCTTACCTAGTCCTTCCTGCAGGGCCTGAATCAGACCAGGAGAGAACAAACTCACCATAAAAGAGAAAAAGTGTCGTCAAGGCAGTCCAAGCAGTTCGCCTCTATTGCTGATCTTTCCCGTATCTCATCTGCGCATGACCTTCCTCATCCACCTGAATTTCTGTTGGGCGACTTCAACCTGCCGGACATTTCCTGGTCATCTGCCAGGGGCCTCGTCCGTAACACCGCGCTGCTCGCACAATTTGGTGTGGAGGGCCGGTTCCAAATTGCACGAAGTCCCACTCGTGGTCTACATATTCTGGACCTAATATTCTCCAACCATGGCCGTTTGACTACAGCTGCAGTTGGCCCATGCTTCCCAGGGAGTGACCACTGTGTTGTCTCTTGTAACGTTGTCAGTTATGGGCAAACTGCTCCTCTGAGTCCATCCATGTTTCATCTCCTCTCACCGGATATTTTACAAGCTTTTTTGTCCACGCTGGCTGCCCAGGATTGGGACGACGTCCTCCTGTTGAGAAATACACACCGCGTCAGTGACATCTTTTACCAAAACCTACTGACTGCTCTTCACCTTGTTTCTTCTGTAAGACGTTTTTCGCCAATAAACCCGGCCACGATAGGCAATTAAAAACCTTGGATGCGAAAATACACCTGGCCAGTTGAGAACATAGGAAATCTCAGGATTTCTCACTACTTATTCTTATCAACAAACTCTCTATTGACCGAGAATCCTTGCGGGTATCTCTCGAACGGCTAAAAGAGAACACCGTCCCCAGATCTCCTTCCCAATCCAGATTACTCAGCCGACTGTTCCGTAGGCATTGTACCCTAAACAGCCATTCAATTGCTTCTTTGCGTTCCACAGACAGTGGCCTCATCACTGATCCTGTCAACATAGCAGACCATCTGAAAGCTTACTTAGCCATCTGCTACTCACCCTTTACTCCCAAATCCAACACCACACACACTGCTGTTTACCTCCAAAGTGTGAACGGTCAGGGTAACCAGCCGACTCTCAGTGACGTAACCATCTCCCTAGCTGATATTTCTTCCCTTTTTATAAAGATTAAGGACCCTGTTGTGCCAGGGGCCGACGGCCTTCCACCCCGTGTTCTGAAACAAGGCGGTCGAGATATCAGAATCCCCGTATTAAATCTTTTCACCCACTCTAAAGACTACGGAATCGTCTTTTCCTAGTAAAAAAAATCCATAATCTACCCGCATTTTAAGTCCGGATGTAGACAGACTCCTTCAAAATACAGGGGGATCCACCATACCTCTCTCCTAATGAGGACCCATGAACGTCTGGTCAAAGGCCCGTTACTCAGGTTTCTCCTAGCTACAAACGCCATAGAGGAACGACAGTACGGATTCCTATCTCAAATATCCGTAACTGGCTGCCAACTTCACTTCTATGAGACCGTCACAGCAGCCTACGACGCTGGATACTCCATTGTAGCAGTCTATCTCGACATCCAAAAAGCTTTCGACCAGGTCTCCCACGCCTCCCTGTTACACAAACTTAGTACCGTGGACATCAATGGAAACTTATTTCAGTGGTTCGCCTCTTACCTATCAGACATAGGGCAAATAACGCTCATCTCCACTACCGATCACTAGCGAAGTCATCCAAGGAAGCGTGCAGGGCCCCATCCTTTTCTTACTGTACATCAATGATATCTTCGGAGCCATATCCCATGGTAAGGCTTTCTTCTTCGCGGACGATATAAAAATCGCATACACATTCCCTTCCTCTCAAAAAGCTCTCACTTTTCACCAGATTAAGCATGACATAGACTCACTGACTCGCCGGTCAAACGAATCTGACCTAAGCTTCTCCTCCGTAAAGTCTTGTATAACTTCCTGCCGCTGCTCTCTCCCGGTTGACACTTTCACACTTAATGGAAATTCTATCACCTAATCCACGGAGATCAAAGATATCGGCCTCCGATATTCCTGTACATTAAGCTTTTTCCACCAGGTGCAGTTTCAGGTTGCAAGAGCACGCAGGCTCAGTTCTCTAATACTGCGCTCCTGCCACCTTCCAGACACAATGGTTGCAATCTGTGAGCTATGCGTACAACCAATCGTGGAATTCTGTCCCGCATTCTCCTTCTTTCACACTCAAAGTTGCAGACTCGCAATTGAAAGTGTTCAACGCTCATTTACGAAAAAGCTCTTTCCTCGGTCAAACCTCCACTCTTACCGCTCCCGCTGTCAAATCCTAGGCCTCGAACCACTATTGCTTAGATGGTTAAAATTGAATTCAGCTCTCTTACACCGTCTGCCGCATAAGAACTCCTTTATAGCAGACGCCAGATGAAGCTTAATCAAACAATCTCGCTACAGACTCCGTAACTCCTGCAACCTCTTAGTGTGTCCTCCAGCTCGTAAAAACCCACGCCACTGCTTCTTTCTAGTTCATTACGCTTGCATCTGGAACAGCCCTCCTGAGCAGCTGCGAAGCATTACTCATCACCCTGCTTTTGCTCAGTCTGTAGGCAAATTCCTAACCTGTGGAACTGCTGTCGCCTTACTTGATATTCGAATACCCTCTGACCTACTCAACGAATCAGGTCCAGTGCGCATATGAGTTTAGCGACGTTACAATTAGTGGGCAAGTAAAGGATCCTGTTATCATTTCTTCCTATCCTCTTAACCCGCTTTAGGCTAATAATGTCAACTTGATCTAAATAGGCAGCGTTACTAGCCTGGTTGTTTTCTTTTTTCTTTTTCCCCCGTGCCAACTTATACCTCATAGAAGTCTAGTTCCTACACCGGATTACTCTGTTAACTCTGTTTAGCGTCTAGTGTTCTCGGCCAAACCTTACTGACAAAAACAAAAAATAGCTCTTTACTTCCTCAAATCACTGAGTGACTTAATCACCTACTAACTCTAATTATGCAGTGTTAATGGCCTGGTTGTCTTCTACTTCCTTAGTGAACTTATACCTTTTCCTAGTCAAGTCCCCGCCCCGGATTACTCTATCAGCGCTGTCTAGTAACTGGTGCCCACAGTCTAACTCTAACTGATAAAAACCAAACCAAAGTCAATTTTTCTTCATTTTATTATCAGAGCGCATTCTCCAATTATATATATCCATTTGATGAGTTACCCCAAGAAACACCCCACACACAACATCGCGGAACGCTCTGTTCGACATGGCAGCCCACACCAACGCTCCGATGTCGTTAGGCCATGGTGCAATCGCCGTGAGTACCGATATTCCAGTCCTACCGTCTCATTGACAACTGTCATTCCACTTCTCCTCCGCGACTTGCCTCCATCAGCGTCTGTACGCCGTTTGTTTATTCGAATTGACTGACTATCTTTACTGGCTTTGCTTTTCCCCGACCAGAAAAAACGGTAACTGAGGTATTTATTAATGCACAAACCGCACTTATGACTGCTTGGATGGTGTTCCACCTTGCAGATCTGGCAGCATGCACGAAGGAAGAAAATTTCGTATGGTGGATGGGTGCGCCCTGCAGGAGGGCCGGCCTGTTACGCTGCACTATGTTGCATTTGTATACCCGCTACCCCGCCAGTAGCACGTGTGCATCGCCTATCACCGGTGGTTCTGAGTCTGGCCCTTAAATTCAGGAGATCGAAAGGAGTACTGCTGACTTCCGTTTGTTGCTGCTAGTGTTGGGCTCGCCTCGGTTGAGTTATGCACCTGGCAATGCCGTAAACCGCAGTTGAACTGGCCGGCCTCTCGCCTGTAAAAGACAATAAAAAATTAAAGGTTCACTTGGGATAGCCCAAGGATCTCTGCAATGCTCATGGCCTGCATCGGTGAGCATAGATTTATCTGCCTCCGTCAGAACAGAGGCTACACCGCGCCAAAGCCCATTCCGTCATCCAAACAAAGAACACATCTACGCGTCGCTCCCACTGGCAGACACGAAAGCCTTCATCGCTATGCACCATCTACAGATTAGAGCCTATAGTAGTGCTTTGGGGATTAGTGACTGTTTCTCTCGCACACACTTTCTCTCCTGGCATTGCCCAACTCATGCATTAAAAACCAGATTAGACAGTTATCTTAGATGTCCACTCCCACCAGCCCTCATACATCTGATTCACACACCACGCTTCTGTGCGCTTATATCGGCTTATCCTAGATCTCTTGTAATGTAATATCGTATGTTAGCAAGCTCAATCCCTGGTCGCTAGCCTATTAAGTACAAATCTATCTATTTCCTATTCCATATAATCACTTGTCATCACGCTAACTGCGGCAGACGTCAAGTTTTTCTTTCTATGTATATTAATACATCTTATCCCATTTTATACCCTCTCAAACTCACCATGTTTTGCGAATCTCCTCCCATCCCCTCATCTTCCCAAGCTTTGAACTTCGGAAGTGCCCGTTTTGGAAGACCTGGTTAGCTGATATACACTTCACCTGGTCTCTGGTCTACAACTCCGAGATCACCAAGCGGACCACAAAAACCCTACAATCCCATATCGGCTTCGTTCCAGCTTGTTTCCTCGACCAGGCTGAAATAAATACCCCTGCCCAATGAACTGCACACCCCAGCCGAATCATCTCAAATGTGACGTCCGTCACGGGGCTGTCCAAAAACTGAAGAATATCAGGCCAATGATGGCGCGGCACTGCCATACTCAGTTTGATAGCACACCCGCAACTGTTCCATTCCTCCGCCCAGCCGAGCCCTCTTGCCTACTCGTTTCATTGTCTCCGGCTACTACCACCATGACTTTGATTCCAACCTTTTGGACTAGTCGTTCGGATACAAACATTTCTGTATCCACATCCAACCTAACTCCTGAACCCGACTTCCCTACAACAGTGCAGCCAGTGAGCCTGCTTGTTCTCTGATTGTGCCATGTTGTTGAGACTAAACATGCTACGTTCTCCCAATTTGAATTATCCCGCCTCCACCTCCACTTTACTCGTTGTGACTCCGGCCATTTACCCAACAGCCAAAGGCCACTCATGGCCAGCGATGGTTTCAAGTTTTAGCTCGTGTCAGCCGACTGGGTCTTTGAGTTAGTCGGACCTCATGCCCATTGTTCCCTACAAGTTGCGATAGAAACCTGTAACTATTATTTCATCGAATACTTCCCACTGTTCATGACATTGTCTCCTTTTCGCGGAATTCCCACTACCCGCAAACCCCCCAATCATGCCCCATCCTGAATGTAAACGCATGATCATGCCAGACGGTATGCCACCCACAAGTTGGGAACAAACATTATTATTAACCTGGTTTGGGTTTCAGAATGGTCGGGTTTTTTCAGGTCTACGCATGCTTACAAGCTCAGCTAGACTGGCATGGGCTCTAGGCCGCGTTCCGGAGAAGGTGCTACTTGGTCCGCACCACAATGTTTCGCTGCATACGCTTATCTTATCTAGTTTCTCTGATATTGCGCTCTGTAATGCGTTCCAAGCCCCTGGAGGCAGGCCGCAACGGAGTAATTTTCAATAGGCCTTTCAGTACGTGGTTTCATGGAGTGCCCTCCAATTTTGTGGTGACACTCACGGAAAGAGCGTGCCACCACTAAGCGAGGCAAATCAATAATGAACACGGTGAACGGCAAAGGTTCAATTGAAGGATTTAGGGGCACTCCGGAGATAGCGATCAGTAAAGTAAAAAAACCTGGATGAACCAGCTTAAACTGAAGCGAACACGGTTGTTCAAGTAAGTGCTAGTTGATCGGATTTTCCCTGCCACCTTTTCCTGCTGGTTACCCACACTCTGCGACTTTCGATGGTATTCCACACACCGTCTTACAAAAATAAAATTATAATAGTGATAATAATAATCTTTATCCCCAACTTGTGGGTGGCACACTCTCTGGCATGGTCATACGTCTGCGGCCAGAATGAACTGGGAATGAACTGGGGGGTTCGTGGTGGTGGGGATTGTAATAATAATAATAATAATAATAATAATAATAA